>NW_022630893.1:0-45126 GCF_010909765.2 Amblyraja radiata
GTGGTTGCCGGAGGGTGCAGGTAGGGAGACTGACAAAAACCTCGGGCACCCGCACGGCAAACCCTGTTTTTTGGGGGCAAAAGTCTCCAGAGGTTTTAAGTTTCAGGTTCCTAAGGTGGGACAGGGGCATAGTCTCTTTGAAGAGCAGCCACGAATGGCAACTGAAATGGCAAGGAGTCAATGGTAGACAGGAACACACAAAAGGAGTTTAAAAAGGGCCTATAAGGCGAAGTGATTTGGGTTTATTTCAATTTGTAGTATTAGAAGCACAAGCACAGAATTCATATAAATCTTTCTATTCAGTTGTGTGACTGTACTGGTGATGCGAATTATCCATTCAACATCAGGGTATTAAGTGTTATGTTGTATTAATCTACAAAAACCACAATATTGTAAGTGGTTAAGAAGTTTTAAAATGGAATTGCAGATGCGGAAAATCGAAGGGACACAAAAAGCTGGAGAGAAAAACGCCAGCGGGGTGCAGCAGCATCTATGGCGGGGAAGGAAATAGGCAACGTTCGGGCCGAACCCTTAGGCGAAAACCAAGTTTAATGATCTATCCCACCAGGGGGAGGGGGGGGGGGGTAAAAAATGCACCTATCTGCTGACCTATGACCTATAAATGAACAATTATCTGCTGCCTTGGGTCTACCAGACACCTAAATGGACCCTTGGACCCATCTAGGCTAGCCTAGATATTAAAGATACATAAAACCAGGTTTAGATGGTCAATTACAGCCTTGGAAATACAAAATCACCCATTGCCTTGGTCTACCAGATTCCCAAATAGTCCCTGAATTGCTAACTGGGGGGAGTTGAGGGTTTGATAGGCACCAGGCATCCACACCCCACCCCCCCCCCCACCCCCACCTCTCTACCCAGTTCCTCCAACCAACCCCCCTTCCCCACACACCTCTTCGCTTTCTCTGCCAACGGGGGGGAGGGGTTAGAGAGGGAGGGGGAGGGGGTAGAGGCAGAAGCTACCGGTCATGGAGCACAAGCCTCCCCATCGGGCACCGGGCCCAAGCTAGGCTGCCGGCGTCGTGGACCAGAGCGAGGACCGCAGCGCTCGGAGGACTGAAAACAGCAGAGGGCTGGCAGGGACACTCACCAGCGTGACAGTCTACACTCGTCAGTTTCACCACCTCCAACGTGACCTCACCACTGGCCCCATCTTCCCATCTCCCCACATGTCTGCCTTCCGCAAAGACCGCACCCTCCGTAACTAAAAATGTTAATCTATTCGTAAGAAATTGATAGATTGTTTAGATCTGGTAATTGAATTTTGTAATTATCTAGAATTAGGTAACTAACTAATTATATGCTTTAATTTCAAGTCATCTAAGTAAGATTGTTTCATATTGTTTCAGAATGCTTCAATCTATAATAAACTGAACATTTATTTTAGTTCTCTTAATTTTTAAGAAAGTTATGGCCATTTGACTGTCCTCGATCACAGCTTTTGTGTTAAGTCAATGGAAAAGCAATAGGGAACAAGATGCTAATTTCCGAGTATGAAAATGGCCACACATCTTATAGAAACTTACAAATTCTTAAGGGGTTGACAGGCTAGATGCAGGAAGATTATTCCCGATGTTGGGGAAGGTCCAGAACTAGTGGTCACAGTTTAAAGGATAAGAGGGAAGTCTTTTAGGACCGAGATGAGAAAATCATTTTTTACGCAGAGACTGGTGAATCTGTAGAATTCTCTGCCACAGAAGGTAGTTGAGGCCAGTTCATTGGCTATATTTAAGATATGGCCCTTGTGGCTAAAGGGATCAGGGGGTATGGAGAGAAGGCAGGGATGGGATACTGAGTTGGATGATCAGCCATGATCATATCGAATGGCGGTGCAGGCTCGAAGGGCCGAATGGCCTACTCCTGCACCTATTTTCTATGTCTATGTTTCTATGACTTTTTTTAATACTGAAGATATGAAAGTGAATTGGGTGACAAATTAAACTTCTTTTTTTGCTTTATGGTGGGATAAATTGCAGACTTGATTTTAAAATCTCAAAAATTTGTAACATTGCTAGATGGGGCACGCACATTGAATTCTCCCAATATTGTTAGCCCTTGCTGTCTCCTCCCCTTTACTACCTCTCCTTCAGCCCTCTTACTGTCTCCTCCTCCTTTATCCGCTATTCTCCTCGCCCCCCACCAGTCTGAAGAAGGGTTTTCGGCCTGAAACCTTGCCCATGTCCTTCGCTGCCTAGATGCTGCTGCACCCGCTGCGTTTCTCCAGCATTTTTGTCTACCTTCGATTTTCCAGCATCTGCAGTTCCTTCTTAAACAAATAACATTCACCAAAGATCCTATTAGCTCCGAGATGGGATCTTATTGCCGCATGGAGTCAGTCGCATACAGGTGGGACAGGCCTCGTAAACACCTGTCTCGTTAACCTGCCGTCACTCAGAGCGCGCTCCAGTTAAAGCTCCATTCACAAAATCATTTGTTCTCTCTGACGTCACACGGGCCGCCCACTGACGCGTGATTGGCCGGTCCAGAGCACTATTACCCGCCCACTAACGCGTGATTGGTCGCCGTGATCACGATGGCCAGCCCACTGACGCCGTGATTGGCCGGCCCAGGTCTGGATGGCCGCCCCCTAAGCGTGATTGGTCGGTCCAGATCTCTATGATCCGCCCCCGGATGCGTGATTGGCCGGCTGAGAATCATGATGTCCCGCCCACTGTCGCGTGATTGGTCGGTCCAGATCACCATGTGTCCGCCCACTGACGCGTGATTGTCGGACCAGACCAGGCTAGGCCCCCCCCCCCCCCCGCTGACCGCGTGATTGGCCCGCGCATCCCTTCTCTCCAGTGATCTCAAGTCAAGTCAAGTTATTCGTCACATACACAGACCCAGAGATGTGCAGTGAAATGAAAAGTGGCAAATGCTCGCGGACTTTGTGCAAAAGACAAAAAACCAAAAAACGATAAACAATCATAAAACACCACATATTATTACATATTAAATATGGAAGGAAAACGTTCAGTAAAGTTAGTCCCTGGTGAGATAGGAGTTTACAGTCCGAATGGCCTCTGGGAAGAAAACTCCTTCTCAACCTCTCCATTGGCTATTTCCATGCCTGACCTGTTCCGCTGAGTTATAGACCCAGAGGACAGACAAAAAAAACAAACAACCGTTGCAAGCTATTCATTCACACCATGGTCAGTATCTGTACATTTAATAGTGTATTTATTCATGCGGTGACTTCGACTTCTGTACATTCATCACCTATCGTTCCAGAGAGTATTCGTGCGAAAACGTTAAAACGCGTGCAAAGGTTGTAATTTGTCTGTACACAAAAAAGCTGGAGAAAACTCAGCGGATGCAGCAGCATCTCTAATGAGCGAAGGAAATAGCCAACGTTTCGGGCCGAAACCCTTCTTTACTCTGATGGTGGGTGGGGTGCGGGGAGAAGAAAGGAAAGGGAGGAGGAGGAGCCCGAGGCTGAGGAGAAATAGGAAGGAGAGGGAGACAGCAAGGGCTAACAGAATTGGGAGCATTCAATGTTCATGACCCCAGGATGCAGACTCCCCAAGCGGAATATGAGGTGCTGCTCCTCCAATTTCCGCTGGTGCTCGCTCTGGCCATGGAGGAGACCCAGGACAGAGAGGTCGGATACGGAATAGGAGGTGGAGTTGAAGTGCTGAGCCACCGGCGAGGTCAGGTTGGTTAATGCGGACCGAGCCGAGGTGGTCGGCGAAACGATCGCCAAGCCTACGCTTGGTCTCAGACTCTGCACAATAACATCACTTCAATACCAGACACTGCAATGAAGAAGGGCCTCGTCCCGAAACGTCACCATCCGTCTATCCAGAGATGATGCTTGTCCCGCTGAGTTACTCCAGCTTTGTTGTGTCTATCTGCAGCTTCCTTCTTATACGCTCGATTTTTATTTAATATATCATGTGTAAACTTTGAATCACATGATTCAATTATACTCTATTGTCACGGCTCCCCTTTGTTCTCGGCTGCCCCCGCCCGGTTGCTCTCGGCTTGAAATGATTCAGGGCTATTTTCAGCGTGGAAAAGTCAATGAAGGGACGCCATAGATTTAGCACAGTACGGGAATCTTTCAAGGAGATGTGCGGGGCATGTTTTATCACACAGGGTGGTGGGTGCCTGGACGCGCCGCTGGAGTGGTGGTCGAGGCACATACGGAGGAGGCATTGCAGTTGATGTGGGCTGAAGGAACTGTTTGGTTCTATGTGGCCCTCAACAAAACCGACAGGTTCATTAGAGCTCCATTCTCAGCTCCTTACCCACAACCATTAGATTCTTGAACCGACCTGTACTGCCTGCGTTTGGCCCCCATACCTCTAACCTGTCCTATCAATGTACTGTCTAAATGCTTCTGAAACGTTACGATAGCCCGCCACATATACCTCCTCCAGCAGCTCATTCCATACACCTACCACCCATTGTGTGAACAAAGTTACCCTCAGGTTTCTATTAAACCTTTCCACCTTCACCTTAACCTATGTCCTCTGGTACTTGATGCCCCTCCTCTGGGCAAGAGGCTCTGTGCGACTACCCGATCTGTTCCTCTCATGATTTTTTTACATCTCTTCTAAGATCATCCCTCATCATGGAAAAGCAGCCAACATAATCAAATACTTGTTCTACCCCGGTCATTCCTTCTTCTCACTGTTCTTGTCGGGCAGAAGGTACAGAATCTTACCAGTCTCAGGAACAGCCTCCTTCCCTCTGTTATCAGGCTTCTGAATGATCCTTCCATAAGCTAGACATTGTGTGTTGAAGGGCCTGTCCTGTGCAGTATTGATGACGTCTTGTTTCTCTGTTGAGCGGCAGTGCAAGGTTGATTTTCTGACAGTGGAGCTTGCTTTACTTTAGAGATACAGCATGGAAGTAGGCCCTTCGGCCCACCGAGTCCACATCGACCATCGATCACAATTAGTCACCAACCACTTGGTCTCTGTTATCCCACCTTCCCGTTCACTCCCAACATACTTGGGGCAATTTACAGAGGGCAATTCCCTACAAACCCGCATGCTTTTGAATGTGGGAGAAAACCGGAGCACCCGGAGGAACCCACGCGGTCACAGGGAGAATGTGCACGCAGCGAACAGTGAACATGGTCAGGATCGAACCGGGTCTCAGGCCCGTGAGGCAGCGGTTCATCTGCTGCTCCATATACCTCAGAAATATTAAACCTTCCCTCTCCAGATACTGTACACTGCCCGACCTGCTGAATGCCGACAACGCTTTCTGTATTTTTGTTGGCATTTTATGGTCAGATCATGTTCCAATCACCAATTTAACTGGAACAACTTAGTTTAAGGGAATGAAATTTACCCGAAGCTGATTACAAATGACATCGGCTTTCTGGTCAGGGCCAAAGATCTTATAGCGGAGCAAGATAGGCCACTCCTCCGAAATACAATGGACTGACGTGTAGTACGTGACGCCTGAACGTCACGGCCGCCATTTCTTTAAGCGACACGCGACTTCCGGTATGCCACCCGCTGTGATCCAAAGCAAAGATTATAGAGCTCCTCTATAATCTTTGATCCAAAGCAAAGATCCTCGAGTATTCTTGTAGCGGGAAGCACAGCCCCCTCCTTTGCGTAGTTCCCTTGCATTGTATTGTGCAGTTTTCCCTTGTATTGCTTTAGCACACACTGCACAAATTAAATTTAACGTATATATATTTTATATATTTATATGAATGTGTGTCTGGTGTGAGAGGGCCAGTTAGAGATAATAAGTTTATTCTCATGGATCAGAAGCAACTTTGATTTAAATCATCACTAATAATGTATTTGTCTTGTAAGATGATATACATAAACCATAAAGGCAATTATATATATATAATTATATAGTGATAATAAATATATGCATATATATAGTTATACAACATATATACACACATACATACATACACATACAACTGCACATACATATTGATGCATTTATATGCATACATATATACACACATATATAAACAATATATATATATACATACAATATACACACATATACATGCATATATACACATACATGCATATATACACATACATCTATATTTATAATATTATCATTTTCCAACGATCAATAGATTAACGATCAGCTCCTGTGGATTGGAGGATAGCTAATGCTATCCCACTTTTCAAGAAAGGAGCGTGAGAGGAAAACGGGAATTACAGACCAGTTAGCCCGACTTTGGTGGTGTGAAAGATGCTGGAGTCAATGATTAAAGATGTAATAATGCGGCATTTGGATAGCAGTAAAAGAATTAGTCCAAGTCAACATGGATTTATGAAAGGGAAATCATGTTTGACTAATCTTCTGGATTTTTAGCCGCAAGGCTTGGTGTTGGGGGGGCCGCAACTGTTACCATATATATTAATGATTTGGAAAAGGGAATTAGGAGCAAAACTAATGCACATTAGCATACCTACATTTAAATTCATCTGATAAGTTGGTCAAATAACATGGGCACCTTCTTGCTTTTTTTGAGACATGGATTTTTTAAATGTGAATGTCTCATAGCAACACATTTGTGGGTCAGCAGTATTTTGTACCAACCCCCACAATTTCAAATAATTGTAAATTGAACTTCTTAAACAAGGAAAACCATTTTTATTACATCATTTTGTGTGGCTGTCAAGGTGGCTGTGCTTGACTGTAATTATGAGACTGCCGGGCAGTATCACTGTGAATGGCGGTGGCTGTGTGTTTTTAATGCAAGTGTGAAAAGGAGAGTAAATTTAAAGAGACAATGTGAGAACCATCAGGGTTTCATCCAAGAACCAATTAAAGCAAGGTTCCATCAATTACAGTATTTTAATTGAAATCTTACTCTTAATATTCTTCATAATCAGGCTGTTTGTGTTCCCTCTTGAACCTTGTGTCTCCCAGAGCCTTGAGGAGGTTCTGTAGATACAATAATCCAATCTTGAGGCAAATAACCATCTTTAAACTGGCATTGCCTGCCTTTAATTCTATATTTTCCGAGGATGCTGGATTGCCACGGACAATCTCTTGCACAAGTACAGAAAGGCAGGCAACTGCAAAAAGATCAGAGAGGAAAGAGTATGGAAGGGAAAGGCTTTTCAGAATCATAATCAGATTTATTTGCCATGTTTTGCAACATACGAGGAATTTCATTGGCCAGGTCAGTCATACAATTAAAAGCAACAGCACTCAAAACACATTTTAATACGGACATTCACCACAGTGGACTCCTACACATTCCTCACTGTGATGGAAGGCGAAATAAAGTTCAAGTCCCTTCCTTTTGTTCTTCCTCGGTCGGGGGCCTCAAGCCCCCCGTTCAATGGTGAACTCCTCTTGGTCTCCAGGCCTATAGTGCTGCTCAAATCACTGCACCACATGCATCTATTATTCCCTTTTCCCCTGGTTCATGCAGCTGGATATTAACTTGCCGACATGGAAAGAGATGCAGTGAGCATTCAATAGTTCAGACTTCTGGGTGAATTAAGGGGCTGCTTGATGGGCTGAGGGTAATCGAGATTGTCTGATTGTCATTCTTTGGAAGAACTGATGGAAGTTCTTATGGAAAAGATGATGAATTGACTACGGGATGAGCTGGTGGGCTCGAGGATTGCTGGATGAGTGTTCTAGAAACATAGAAATAGGTGCAGGAGGGAGGCCATTTGGCCCTTCTAGCCAGCACCGCCATTCATTGTGATCATGGCTGATCAGCCCCAATCGATAACCCGTGCCTGCCTTCTCCCCATATCCCTTGATTCCACTAGCCCTAGAGATCTATCTAACTCTCTCTTAAATCCACTCAGTGATTTGGCCTCCACTGCTCTCTGTGGCAGGGAATTCCACAAATTCACAACTCTCTGGGTGAAAAAGTTTTTTCTCACCTCATTCTTAAATGGCCTCCCCTTTGTTCAAAGACTGTGGCCCCTGGTTCTGGACTCGCCCAACATGGGAACATTTTTCCTGTATCTAGCTTGTTCAGTCCTTTTATTCATTTATGTTTCTAACAAGAGTGTTTTATTGTCATGTAGAACAATTCCCTGCATCTAGCTTGTCCCAGATAGAACAATTAAATTCTTACTTTCAGCAGCCACACAGAATCTGTAACATAGTACACTGTAAACAATATGATAAGATAACCCCTCATCCTTCTAAACTCCAGTGAACACAAGCCTAATCTTTTAAATCTTTCCTCATTTGACAGTTCTGTTAGGTTATTTGATGGTTAGGACAGGTTAGAGGGGTATGGGCCAAATGCAGGCATGTGGGACTAGTGTAGATGGGACATGTTGGCCAGCGTGGGCAAGTTGAGCTGAAGGGCCTGCTTCTACGCTGTGAGACTCTATGACTAGGTGATCTGTTGAGGCTGGTGGTATTCGCCATGAGGAACAATGGGCATGGACCTTTGTAAACCACCACCTGGTTGAGTCTCCTTGAGTCACCATCGGCATTGATAACATCAGTCAGGGGTTGATGATCTGCAAAAAACAAGTTGGTCTCATTCTGTTTCTCTCATGCGATACAGGCAGCAGATCTCAACTGCCTGTGTTTGCCCTCTTGGCTGTCTTGTCAAATTACGCTGGAGATTAGAGTCACCCCTGAAACAACAGTGCCTTGTGATCCACAGGGGAAAAAATAAAATCTAAATGCAGAACAATGGATGGTTTAAATCAAAGAAAATTATACAAAGAGGCCATTAGAGCAATAACGATCTAGGAAACTGAGAGCAGATTTTACAATGCATTTAAACCTCTCCCATTTTTATGAGATGCATTCCTGGAATATGTAGGAAGTTTATTGTAACCTAGTGCCCTAGTGGATTAAGGGCGGCATGGTGGTGCTGCGGTAAAGTTGCTGCCTTACAGTGGGTGCTATCTGTACGGAGTTCGTAGGTTCTCTCCATGACTGAATGGGTGTTCTCCGAGATCTTCGGTTTCCTCCCACACTCCAAAGACATACAGGTTTGTAGGCTTGGTATAAGTGCAAATTGTCCCTAGTGTGTGTAGGATGGTGTTAGTGTGCGGGGATCGCTTGTCAAAGCGGACGCGGTGGGCCAAAGAGCCAGTTTCCGCGCTGTATCTCTGTAAGAAATAAAAGCAAGGATAAGCCATCTAAGTTCACACCACCATCAGTAAGATTATTGTTGATCCTGCAACTCAACACCTTATTCCCACATTCTCTCCATTATCCTTCATCCTTTTCGTATTTGAAAAAAAATATCTCCTTTCAAGGACTCGACTTCCACCATCTCACGCGATCAAGAATTCCAAGATTCCCAGCCCTTGACTGAAGAAACTGCTCCTTGTCTCATTACTAAATATCATACCCATATTCTGAGACTTTGGCCCTCGTTCTAGATCACCAGACCAGCCGCAATCTCCACCCACGAGTCCAATCTAAACAGAGATAGACACAAATGCTGGAGTAACTCAGTGGGTCAGGCAGCATCTCTGGAGAAAAGGAATAGGTGACGTTGCAGGTCGGAAGCCTTCTGACACTTCTTCTGCTTCTTCTTCTTGCGTATGGCGTGCACAGCCTAAAGTTGTAGGACAACTTGTTCTATTTGATCTTATTTGACTGTGCACACCGGGTTGATTGCATTTGTCGAAACAGGGCGGACCACGTGAAGGTTGCAATGTCCCACCCCGCGTTCTGACACAAAGAGCAAAATGCCCAACGTAGATACAATAATAAATATATCGCCATTTGCATTAGTTTTGTCCAGTTAACAAATCACAATTTCACACAATGTACATAAGAGGGCAGTTATTGACAAATACTCTGCAGTTCGGTGCAGGAGATCTTGTCGACGAGTATTCTGGACCCACTGTTGACATCTGAAATTACAGGAGATATCATTTAGGATTAACTAATAAGAAAAAGATGATCATAACTACATGCCTGAACAATGGATGATATATCACTTAAATGCAATTGTTTTCAGTTGTGTGGAGACCTGTATATTGAAGATGCTTTTTGCCTCTAATATGTCAATTACCTTAAATGTAGAAGAGCTTATTAAAATCTTCTTACAAAGACCATTAAGTATTTTCTTTCTATCCTCTTTTGGACCCAAGGCATAGCAGAGCTGCCAACTCTCACGAAGAGGTAAGGGAGGGAGAGAGGGAAGGAATGGAGAGAGGGAAGGGAGGGAGATCGAGAGAAGAGAGGGAGAGAGAGAGAGAGATCGAGAGAAGAGAGGGGAGAGAGAGATCGAGAGAAGAGAGAGATCGAGAGAAGAGAGAGATCGAGAGAAGAGAGGGAGAAGGGGGAGAGGGAGAAGGGGGGAGTGGGGAGAAGGGGAAAAGGGGGGGAGGGAGAAGGGGACAAGGGGGAGAGGGAGAAGGGGAAAAGGGGGGAGAGGGAGAAGGGGGGAGAGGGAGAAGGGGGAGAGGGAGAGGGGGGAGAGGGAGAAGGGAACAGGGAGAAGGGGGAGAGGGAGTGGAACGATAGCACATTATAACGCACAGCCGTCCCATTCCGACCAAAGATTATAGAGCAGAGCTCCTCTCGTATCTTTGATTGCGGCCGCCGCCGAACCCCCCGGCCCACCATTGCACCCAGAGATGATAGAGCAGAGTTGTATAATCTTTGATTGCACCCTTCTTCACGGCGGGCTTGTGATCTTTGCTTGTGATGTCTCGACAAATCGAGGGACATAACGGGTAACAGCCGCCGCGTTCTCGGACTTGAATCTGAGCTCGAAAAATGTCGAGGAGTGGTCTATCTTGCTCCTCTATAATCTTTGGTCAGGGCTGTGATTGACGGGGCTGAGCTCCGCCTCCCCTCAGCCTTGCCCCGCCCCTTTCATTGATTGTTCCACAGCTCCGGGCTCCCCCTGGTCCTAAAGCCCGTCCACACGTTGTTGTCCAGCCTGACTTACCTCCTCTGGCAGCTTGTTCCATTTCCCCACGACCTTCTGTGTGGAAATATTGTTCCCCAGGTTCCGATTAAATCTTGCACCTCTCACCACAAACCTGTGTCCTCTAGTTCTCGACTCCACTACTCCGGGTAAAGACTGTGCATTCACCCTATCCATTCACCTCTTGATCCCATGAACTTCAGCCTCCGGCGCTCCAATTAATTACTGCAGGACGTCAGCAGTTTCAGCGAATGGGAATGCGTTTTGAACCAGGAAGTGGAGGTTAAAATGGCTGCGAAAGACCAGGTCGAGAGTTGGACCGAGGAGGCAGTTTGTCCCATCTGCCTGGATTTCTTCACCGATCCGGTGTCACTGGAGTGTGGGCACTACTTCTGCCGCTCCTGTATCACACAGAGTTGGGACAGGGAGGGGAGAAACTCCTGCCCGGAATGTAGAGAGGAGTTTACAGACCGCACCCTCAGGGTGAGTCGGGCCTTGGCGAGACTGTCTGAGAAAGCTCGAACTGAGCCTGAATCGGACAGAGAAGGAAAGTAAACTTCAGTGCGAGGAACATCAGGAAGAACTGAAGCTGTTTTGTGAAACTGACAAGAAGCTGATCTGTGTGTTTTGTGCAGCTGGGCGAGAACACAAGTCTCACAGCTTCACGCTGATAGCAGAAGCTGCAGAAACCTACAAGGTAAAAATCGACGTTTGATCGCATCATTGTTTAATTCCATCTTTATTATCTAACACTTATATTCTTTGATTTTCAATCACAATCCCAGGATCAGGTGAAATCTTCCATCCAGTCACTCACAAATGAGAAATCAGGGATCCAGCAAATGGAGCAGGAACAGAAACAGAAGATTTCTGGAGTTCTGGTGAGGCTTTTAAGTTTCGATTTCCTGATCTTGCGTAGATTTGATCCCTGTGCTGCGTGTAATAATAGGGCAGCGCAGTGACACAAGTAGTGCTGCTGTTTCCTAGTTCTGGTGAGCAGGTTCGATCCTGACCTCGGGTGCTGCCCGTGTGGTTCATGCCTTCTCCCTGTGACCGCGTCGGATTCCTTCCACGTCCCCAATACACGCTGGTTCAATGGTCAATCGGTGACTGTTATAATCCCTGGGAAAGTGGTGGTGGATGGATAAATGGGCATGAATGGGAACGTGGAAAGGAATAGGCAGCAGGGAATTGTATTGGGGTAGAGGATTGATGGGTTATAACATTACCCTCACGACATTTCAGAAACATAGAAAATAGGTGCAGGAGTAGGCTATTTGGCCCTTCGAACCTGCACCGCCATTCAATATGATCATGGTTGATCATCCAACTCGGTATCCCTTACCTGCCTTCTCTCCATACCCCCTGATCCCTCTAGCCACAAGGGCCACATCTAACTCCCTCTTAAATATAGCCAATGAACTGGCCTCAACTTCCTTCTGTGGCAGAGAGTTCCAGAGATTCACCACTCTCTGTGTGAAAAACGTTTTTCTCATCTCGGTCCTAAAGGATTTCCCCCTTATCCTTAAGCTGTGACCCCTTGTCCTGGACCCCCCCAACATCGGGAACAATCTTCCTGCATCTAGCCTGTAAAACCCCTTAAGAATTTTGTAAGTTTCAATAAATTCCCCCTCAATCTTTCAATTGCGAGTATAAGCAGAGTCTACCCAGCCTTTCCTCATATGAAAGTCCTGACATCCCAGTATTCAGTCTGGTGAACCTTCTCTGCACTCACTCTATGGCAATAATGTACTTCCTCAGATTTGGAGACCAAAACTGTACGCAATACTCTAGGTGTGGTCTCACCAAGACCCTGTACAACTGCAGTAGAACCTCCCTGCTCCTATACTCAAATCCTTTTGCTATGAATGTTAATGTGAGATATATTGTTTGTGCTCACAATCACTACTCAGAGACTAAATCGTGGAAACAAGAAATGCTTTATTTGCGAGTCTGCAGAATCGGGTGCCTCTCCAAGTTGAGACACACCGAGCAAAGGAAAAACGTCTATTTTTATACAATTCAGTATACAGCCTTTATTGATCGGACGCCTCCCCTTCTGACCCCTTCCAATCAGGGTACCGAGGTTCACAATCTTCCAACCCTCCCCTCCGTGCGTCATCAATCATTCCCTCTCCTCCCACATCATACATCGCATGTACATTTAAATTAGGTTCTTTGTCTTGAGGGGCGTAACGTTAATATTCATTTAACTTATTAAGCATGCGCAGTATCTGTGCCCTAACCTAATTAATTGCCTTTGACCTAAAGAATAGCTTCTGTGTTGTCAGCTACATTCCTTACCTTATCTTGTTATTCTACAATGTTATCAACAGCTCTGAAGGTCTGACTGTTTGTTGGAATCACAAGTTTGGTGATTCCAGCTACTCGGCCCATCACAATGATGGTGGTTTAATCATCTTATCCCTCACAATCCTCCCTTTTTCTTTTGCTACGCATCCTGTATTAAACCCCATTCCTAGACTTCCTGCTGTTCCAAAGCTAATAACATTCTTCTTATATCTCTTTCCTCTGGGTCCTCTCTCGGCCTCATTATCATTATCTTCTGGACGCCCCCTTTCTCCCCCATGGGGACTACAACTGCCTGCATTTGGCTTATACTTCTAGTTATAAGAACCCTGAGACATGGTATACAACAGGGAATAATGATCAATGCAGCTAATGCCCATAAAATCACCAGTCCCACCGCTTTCCACCAGGCTCCTCCTAAGATGTAATCCCACCATCCTGCTCCCATGATTGTGTTCCATCTCTGTACCGGGACATGTGCTATTTTTCTGATTCCTTCTGATATATCCATTACTGCTTGCCCGTTGTCATCTATGTTTAGGCAGCAATTAGAGAGGTTGAATTTTCCGCATACTCCTCCCTCTTCGGCTAGTAAATAGTCTAAGGCCAAACGGTTTTGGTATATCGCTGTTCTCATCTGTGTCTGCTGCTTTGCCAACATCTCTAGTGCAGACGCAGTCTGGTTAGTAATTACTTCCAGCACTGCCTGTAGTCTTATGATCCGATTTAACATATACACTGGGGTCCGGTAGCCCCAGGATCCGTCCTGTGCCCAAGTGGCTGGTCCATAATATGAGATGATTCTTGCAGGTGGCCACTCATCATTTTCCGATGTCCATTCCTCTCTTCGTTCGGTGTAGATCGTCAAAGATGGGTGTGCCTAGCGACCGCCCCTCCTCAGTGGTCAACAGAAAAAACCCTGGTTGTATCAGTCCAATTAAACAAGTCCCACATCCATTTTTCTGGCAATACCGAGTATGCCTTGTGTCCGCATATCCATAGCAGTCCTTCAGGGGCAGGTCCACTAGAGGTAACATTGTCCCATATGTCCTGCAACACTGGGATTCCCTGGTAAGGGTTGTTCCCGGTGCAATTCCATAATCCAGTCGATTCGCTTCCATCAGTCTTCATCCAGATAGTACAGTTTCCTTCATCCTTTACAGTGGGATACCATTGAGGTTCCTCTGGCCACCACACTCGGGATTGATTTGGCCACTGGGTGATGATGCGCTGGCAGGGGCTGCTGCCTACTAGGATGGCATCCTTTGCCCAGGGCTTGGCGATACACTCAGTTCCAACCGGGGTGTGTGTCAGGACCCATTCCTGGGGACTTCGATCTCTTCCCACCGTCAAATTCCACTTTATCAGGTCCCATACCTCAATGATAGATCCTCTCCATGGCCAGCGTGAGCTCATCAGCGGTCCTCCACAAACCCAACAGTTAGTCACATTCAGGGTTCTGGCTATCCGGAGGGCCAAGTCCACAAACAGGTTTCTCCCCACTTCGGGGATCTCAATCTGTTGCTTTATTTCATCATACATAGTCTGGTGCAGTTGAGACTGGGAAGGTGGGGGAGGTTTGTTGACTACTGCTTCTGCTAACTTCCCTATCACTACCTCCTTAATTCTGTCTAATGTTTCATCCCTGGCTCGGGAAGGGATGTCGAACTGTCCTCCCTTGGTCATGCAGACCCATTTCTCCCCTTTTGGGCAGGTAATGTGCCCAACACTTCCTACATGTCCCTTATTTTCTACTACATAATACCCCCTCCCTCCGTCCTGACAAACAGCTCTAGTCCTTAGGTCGTAGCAAACATCACTTACATGGGAATGATAGGTAAATGCTCTGGTTGTTCGCCCTCCATATCTGATAGGATGGTAGCACTTATCACAGTTATTAACACTTCTTATAATGGTTACATACATAGTTAGTAATACTGCAACTGCTCCTTTCATGCTGTTAGTTTCATACACTTATTTCTTACTGAAAGTTAATGCCAGGGGCTTATTCCCTGGTTTTACCGTCCACTGATCGTCTTTCTCAGGAACTGACGTCTGGTCAACGGGTCCTTTAACCCAGGTCGCATGTGTCCACCCTTTTTCTTTTGTTCGTACTGCTGTCTCCGTTGTCAGCAATGCCAGGTATGGGCCAGTCCACCGGGGCTGCAGTTTCTCCTCCTTCCAACTTTTAATCAGTACCCAGTCACCGGCCTTTATAACGTGTATTGGAAAGTCGAGTGGTGGACTTTGTGCCAACAGTCCTTTTATTTTTAATTCTGCAAGGGAACGAGACACTGCCAGTAAATAGTTCCTCAGGAACACATCGCTGCCTTCGAAGGTCGGCGTGCCCTCTACCTTTCCAAGATAGGGCAGCCCAAACAACATTTCGTAGGGAGACACCGCAATATCTTTACGGGGTGCCGTTCGTATTCTTAATAATGCAATCGGTAAACACTTAGTCCAGGGTAGTCTGGTTTCCTCCATTAACTTAGTTATCTGTGTTTTAAGGGTTGCATTCATCCTTTCCACTCGCCCAGAACTCTGGGGGTGCCACGGTGTATGCAATTTCCAATTTATTCCCAAGGTACTGCAAACCAACAGGTGAACCTTAGAGGCAAAATGTGTTCCTCGGTCGGAATCTATGGATTCGATGACCCCGTATCAGGGAATGATTTGTTCTAATAATATCCGGGTTACTGCCTGAGTGGTGGCATTTATCGTGGGAAATGCTTCCACCCACCTGGTGAAATGGTCTACAACTACTAGGAGGTATTTCCACCTTTGTATTCTTGGAAGTTCTGTAAAATCTACCTGTATTCTCTGGAAGGGTCTTATAGCCAATTGTTGTCCTCCACCAGGGACAGCTCTCATTACCTTCTTGTTAACCCTCTGACATAACACACAACCGGAGACTGTCTGCTTAGCCAAAGTATAGATACCTCGGCAAGCGTAGGTCCGTAGTAGTGTGTCACACAGGGCCTGCACTCCCCAATGTGACTGGGAGTGCAGTTGTGTCATCAAATCCCGAGTTAATCCTTTGGTTAACATTTGTTTCCCATCCGGCGTCCACCACCTCCCGTCAGTGGAACGCCGAGCCCCTAACTCATTCATTTTATCCTCCTCCTCCTGTGAGAATACAGGTATCTTTCCTACTCCTTCCCTTAATGGTATTAAAGACAACATCCTCACTGTTCCTTCTGTCGCTGCCTTTTTGGCGGCTCCGTCTGCCGCTTCATTTCCCCTTGCTTCTAATGAGTTCCCCTTTTGGTGTCCCGCCACATGGACCACCGCTATCCTTTCTGGCAAATGTAATGCTTCCAGCACCTTCTCAATTAATTGCTCATGTGCCAACTCCTTTCCTCTTGCTGTAATCATCCCCCTTTCTTTCCATATTCTCCCAAACGTGTGCACTACTCCAAATGCATATTTGGAGTCGGTGTACACCGTTCCTTCCTTCCCCTCCAACAATTCTAACGCCCGTATTAAGGCATACAATTCACATGACTGAGCCGACCAACTACCTGGCAACCTGCCCGCCTCCACTCCTTCAAATCCTTCTCCTCCTATTATGGCATACCCACTATATCTTTTTCCATTTATACAGCGGGAAGAACCGTCTATAAACCACCTTTCTCGCTCTACCAGAGGCTGCTCCTCCAAATCCTCCCTGCTCTTGGTCTGTAGTTCTATAACTTCGCTACAGTAGTGTTCTGGTCTCTGCCCATCCTGCTCGTCGTCCGCCGAGTATAAAAACTGGGAAGGGTTTAAATTCTTATCGGTCAGAATGGTCAAATCGTCTTTTTCCATAAGTATCACTTCGTACTTTAGGATCCTGGAGTCAGTCAACCACCGGTTGGACTTCTGAGTTAGTATTGTCCGGACCGTGTGGAGAGTAGATACTACCAGGTCACCTCCAAATGTCAATTTTCTACTTTCTTCCACTAATATTGCTGTTGCTGCGACCGCTTGAATACATACAGGCCACCCTCGTGATACCGGATCCAAGAGTTTAGAAAGGAATGCGACTGGCTGTCGCTTCCCTCCTCTCTTTTGTGTCAGTACCCCGAATGCAATTCCATTCTCCGCATTAACAAAGAGATGGAATGGTTGATCAATGGACGGGAGGGTCAGTACTGGTGCGGTGATCAGGCTATTCTTTATTTCTCCAAATCTCTGTTCGTCCTCAGAATCCCATTGTACTTTATCAGTCTCCTCACACAATTTATCATACAAGAACTTGACTTGTCGGGTGTAATTGTCTATCCATAATCTACAGTATCCAATTAACCACAGAAACTTCCTGATTTCTTTTTTGTTCCTTGGCATCGGCAGCCCGGTGATCCCAGCTATTCTTTCAGGTTTATTCTCCTTTTCCCGTCACTAATCAGGTGTCCTAGATATTTAACCTCCTGTTCCACAAATTGTAGTTTATTTTTGGACACTCTCAATCCCTTTTCCCCTAAAAAGTTTAAGAGGGTTATGGTTGCATCCCTTACTGGCACTTCTTCTCCGCCTGAGAGTAACAAATCATCTACGTACTGCAATAATTGTGTCCCATAGGTCCTGGGAACATCCTCTAATACTTGTTCTAATATTTGCCCGAACAGGTTCGGGGATTCAGTAAATCCCTGAGGGAGCACAGTCCATCGATACTGTTGCTTCCTCAGTGTGTCTGGGTTTTCCCACTCGAATGCAAAAAGGTCTCTACTTTCCTCAGCCAGGGGGCAGCTCCAAAAGGCGTCTTTCAGATCTACCACACTGAACCACCTGTGGTTAGGGTGTATACGTCCCATTATGGTATAAGGATTTGGGACTACCAGGTGTCGAGCCCTAACTACCCTATTCAATTCTCTTAGGTCCTGGACCAGTCGGAACGTTCCATCAGTCTTTCTTACAGGGAGTATTGGCGTGTTGTAGGGGGACATACAACTCTCCAATACTCCATCCTTCAGTAAGTTTTCTATAATTGGCTGCAGCCCTTTCCTTCCTTCCATTGAAATCGGATACTGTCTTACTTGCACTACTTCACTTCCTTCTCGCAAGGCTATCCTCAGAGGTGGTATTCTTAGCCCTCCCCTATTTCCCTCTCTTGCCCACACCTGTGAGACTATTCTTTCTTCATCTTCGGTCGTCAATTTATATAGTTGTACTATAATCTGTCCACCTACGGGAGCTGTGCCCATTCCTAATTGAACTTGTAAGTCCCTTCCCATCAGATTTATTCCTGCCTGGGGCACCAGGATTAAGTCTTCCATGGCCTCTCGATTTTCATATCTTACCATTACTCCTTCTATCTCGGGAGCTTTCATTACCTTTCCCCCTACTCCAGAGATTTTGACTTGCTTTTCCCCTAATCCCATTCCCTCCGGTATCCTGGTTACACTTGATCTTTCCGCCCCTGAGTCTACCATAAATACCGTGTCTTCTCCTTGGGGACCTAATTTTAAGTTTACCAAGGGTTCCCGTGTACGTCCTACAAACCCCAAGGAGGGGAACCCCTGACCCCTCTATTCCTCCATCAGTGTGTATGATTGTACTTCATGCCTTATCTTTGGACATTCTCTTTTAAAGTGTCCTTCTTTGTGACAATGATAACACCGGGATGGCCCGGTGCGCCATCCCCCTGATCCTTGTTCTTTATTTCCCGGGGGACCCCAACCTTGGTCCCTCCATTCACCCCTTCCTCTTCCTCGTCCTCTACCTCTACCTCGTTCTTGGTCACCATAAGTGCCCAGCCTTCTGTCACCTTTGTTGTTCTTTTCTACTACCTGCTGCACTGCTTGTAACATCATTTTTGCTTTTCCTTTCTGTTGTTCCTCATCTCGTCGTACGTATACCTTCTGAGCATCTGTTTTTAGTGGGTACATCCCATTGTAGGGTATCCAACACTGGGCGTAATCTATTTCTATCTGATTTATCGGTTCTTTCTCATTTACGAATATTTTCAAGGCCTGTTTTACCCAATCCTCATTGGATCCCAACCTTGGCCACCACACTGAACTCCCTTTTATGGGTTCCTTTGGCCATTCAAAGTAACAATACTTTATCATGACTTTCTTACTTTTACCCTGAGTCCCCCCCCTCACCCCATCCGTGCAACATCCGCCCCAATGGACTATTAGGCGGAATGTGCGGCTCTTCACCAGTTTGAGCCTTTTTCCCCGGGCCCTTACTTTGCCCGTTCCGGTTACCCATCCCTGTCAGACCTTTTCCCGTCCAACAGAACCCAATCGCCCGAGTAATACTTAATAGTCAATATTCTTACCCGAGTCCTGTGCACAGAAATTGCTCGATTGCTTTCACCGGATTCCCTCTTGTTTCCAGAGTCTCTTGTCCGAATATCACTCGCTCAAACCACTGACGGCAAGCAAGGAGATCAGAGACTGCTGAATCAGCAGGGTGCACCTTCCCTTCCTTTCGTGCCTCCGTCAAGTGGCCGGAGTGGCGATCGCGGACGAGCCCCCAACTTGTGAGATATATTGTTTGTGCTCACAATCACTACTCAGAGACTAAATCGTGGAAACAAGAAATGCTTTATTTGCGAGTCTGCAGAATCGGGTGCCTCTCCAAGTTGAGACACACCGAGCAAAGGAAAAACGTCTATTTTTATACAATTCAGTATACAGCCTTTATTGATCGGACGCCTCCCCTTCTGACCCCTTCCAATCAGGGTACCGAGGTTCACAATCTTCCAACCCTCTCCTCCGTGCGTCATCAATCATTCCCTCTCCTCCCACATCATACATCGCATGTACATTTAAATTAGGTTCTTTGTCATGAGGGGCGTAAAGTTAATATTCATTTAACTGATTAAGCATGCGCAGTATCTGTGCCCTAACCTAATTAATTGCCTTTGACCTAAAGAATAGCTTCTGCGTTGTCAGCTACATTCCTTACCTCATCTTGTTATGGGACAATGTTATCAACAGCTCTGAAGGTCTGACTGTTTGTTCGAATCACAAGGTTGGTTTTTCCAGTTACTCGGCCCATCACAAGGTCGGTGACTACAACCGTTCGGCCCCTCACAATGGTGGTTTAATCATCTTATCCCTCACAAAAGGAACAGGCAGCAGGGAATTGTATTGGGGGTAGAGGATTGATGGGTTATAACATTACCCTCACGACATTTCGTGAAGTCTGAAGAAGGGTCTCAAGCATCACCCGCTGAGTTCCTCCAGCATTTTTGTCTACATTAGACAAACTATTGAAATGCCAAAGCAAATAAAACATGCACAGGCCAAATGTCACCGTTAAAGTCGTGAGGAAACACAACCAGTGACATTATATATTAATCTTCACCTTTTATTTCATAGGAACAGTCACACAACCTTCAGTCCAAGATTGCATCCCAGTATGCTGAACTGCACCAGATTCTCACTGAGAAAGAGCAGCGCACACTGGCAGATATCCGGGAGGGAGAGAGGAAGATTCTAAATACAATGGAGACAAATCTTGGAAACATTCAAGAGAATTTAGAATCCATTCAGGGGGAACTCTTAAAGTTGCAGCTACAGATGGATCAAAAAGACAGTGTGGTGTTTCTGAAGGTGAGGGGTTACACTACAGTTTGGTGAAGTGAAAGTGCAGTCACAAAATGGTGGGTGACATTTCAGAAATAAATGCTGCATTTACCAGTAATTGATAACTGGGTAAATGTTCACTCTATTCCAGCTGTTGTTGTTCCTAAACTAATTGGCCTCCCGTATAATCTATGGGATCTCAGGAATGCCTGGCCGGAATGTAGAGAGGTGTTTGTATTCTGTAGCGTTTGGAACAACGACGGGTGATCCTATATCTGATCCCAAGGACCACGAATGGACAGAGGGCAGTAAATCTCTGGGATTCTCCAACCAAGAGACTCTGAGAGGGGTCACAGCTTAAGGATAAGGGGGAAATCCTTTAAAACTGAGATGAGAAAAACTTTTGCTGTGGAACTCTCTGCCACAGAGGGTAGTTGAGGCCACACAGTTCATTGGCTATATTTAAGAGGGAGTTAGATGTGGCCCTTGTGGCTAAAGGGATCAGAGGGTATGGAGAGAAGGCAGGTATGGGATACTGAGTTGGATGATCAGCCATGATCATATTGAATGGCGGTGCAGGCTCGAAGGGCCGAATGGCCTACTCCTGCATCTAATTTCTATGTTTCTATGTAAGACGTATTTAAACCAGAGGCAGATACATTTTTGAAAATTCGGGGGATTGTAATTGAAGGGAATGGGGCAAAGAGGAGGAGTTCAGTCCTGGGCTAGATCAGCCATGACCACATTGTGGGGATTAACATTGAAATCTAAAATGTGGCGCACACATCATCTATATCCAGTTCCCATCAGCAGTGGGTGGTCACCTTGAGGGAATTTACTCTCAAGGGGTCTGAAGAAGGGTTTCGGCCCGAAACGTCGCCTATTTCCTTCGCTCCATAGATGCTGCTGCACCCGCTGAGTTTCCCCAGCAATTTTGTGTACCTTGGGAATTTACTCTGTTTGTTTTGTCCATCTTGTTTCACCATAGAATGACATCCCATTCTACATCATAGACAGGCCATTTGGCCCATCCTATCCAGTCAAGATTTCTGCTCCACTCATCATCCCTCCAATCTATTCTCCACACCCGGTAACTATATCCCAAATTCCATGAGCCCTAATGTGTTTACCCCACTGTTAATCCTGGCTAAACTGGACCAGCCAGGACTTCAAAATGGGGTTAAGTTTCAGGGTTTGCTGGGAGATTTAGTCAAATTGGAATTGCTCTCTGGGACTGGCTGCGAGAGATGCCAGGAAGTCTGGAACTTTGATACAATTTGCAAGCAAAGAATGGGAAGCCTTGCAAATCCTGTCAATCTGGTTCTAAATGCATAGAATGGATTGGATGGCTGCTAACCAGACATATACCTTGTAAGTAGCTTGTAAATAATGTTGCAGAGTCTGACTCTGCTAAGTGTTGATTGGATGGGGTGTTGAGCCTTGTCTGAGAGTTCTGTTCATCAGGGTAAATGTATCCAAGTTGACTTCATCTTGAAGTCGGATGTGAATACTATGTATTGAATTGTTGTATCATTGGGTTAGGGAAATGCCTGTTATGTATGGGGTTAATCGATATTTGTAATTGGGTGATTAAGAGACAAACCCTGTGTGGTTCGGCCCCTCGAGTTTGCGGGGCATATAAAAGTCCCTGGTCACGAGGCTCAGGGCCGATCTTCGTGAAGAGCGCTCAGGACCACGTACCCTTCTGGAGTGCCTCTGTCTGTGCGAGGCCTAGAGGGCTTGAACAGATAGACGCAGGGATCGAACCCACGGTGGGATAGGTACAGTGTGTGATCTGTGACTCGCTTTTGGTAGAATACAATTAATTGATTCAAGTGCTTGATTCAGTGCGTTTACTGAAACTAGACTGGGGGGAAGCTTAGAACCGAGCAATTATCACCGCTTGCATTTAAATTTATCTCAGCTGTTGGCTTCAGTCCCTCCAATGCAAATGAGGTCCATGTTCTCATGACTGCATTCCTTTAGGTATTTATTGAAGACCACGTTACATTTCAGCTTTGATTATTGGTCTCCCCGTCGATTTGAGATATTATTTCATCCCCACACATTTAAATCCACCGATAATATTAAATTCCCTCTCATCATTCCTGAAAACTTCTACAGATGAAATCCCAAGACCTACCCAGTCTTTTCATTAAGTTCCATCCTCTCAGTTGTGGCGTAATTCTCATGAACATTCCTTGTGCTTTCCCCCATCGTTCTACACCTCTGCGACAATATCCGCTTTCTCTCTGCATGTCAGTGGTGATAAGAGTTGGGAAATGGGAATTATCAGAGGGTTGTAGAAATTTGGTGAAATTCCCGCTGTCGGGATGAGGACGGTCCATCTCAGTCCATTGAGATTTGTGTTTTATTTCTTTCAGGAGGAAGCTGGTCGCAAGCGAAGGTAGGACATTATCTTGACGGAAACAGTGTAAGTGTTTTGTGGAACACCTTAACACATTTCTAATGCTCAGTTTATAAACAGCTGTTCATTATTTGCAGGGTTAGTGATGAAGCCAAACCACTGTCGGTGGTAGATGAAGCCTTGCCGATTGAAAAGTTTCATTGCCCTGTTTCGTTCAACACGGTATTCAAAGAAACATCTGATGACTTCAAACGAGGTAAAGCTTGTACCTTCACCATTATTCTTGTTTCTGATATCTTTAAGCAATACCTAGATGCAAACATTAATGGACTTTTGGACTGAAGGGAAATTGGATCTACCACTAAACCCATCAGCTGGGAAGCATCACAGAGTTAGAGGTTCACACTCTCCTGCTTTGGGTGAAATACTGTGGCTATTCACCCTATCTGTGCACCTTATATAGATCTTATACACAGCTATAAAAACACCCGGACGGGCTCCAAAGACAAATGTTCCTGCCTGTACAACGTCTCCTTATAACCCAGCCCTTCAGACCTGATGAAATTATCGTAAATACTTTTGCACCCTCTCTAATTTACTAACAACCATATTGTGTCAAATTTAATATCCTGACCTATGAAAGCATGAGTGACAAACACATTCTTCACCACACTGCCTGTCACTGTTTCATCTTCCATGGCACTGTGTACCTGCAGCCCGAGATCTCTCAGTTCTATAAAGTTCCCCGTTTACTGTGTATGTCCTGCCCTGGTTTGTCTCAGCAAAGTGCATCACCTCACCTTCACATGAATAAATACCACCTGCCGTTCCTGACCCCATTGGCCCCGTTCACCGGGATCACATTTACTCTCAGATCACCTTCTTCACTCTCCACAATGTTACCAATTTTAGTTCCATCTGCAAACTGACTAACCGTGCAACCTACATACACACCCAATCGTGTATATAAATAAGGAACAACAGTGGACTCTGTCTCCAGTCTGAAACACGACCCTCTACCAACATCCTCTGTCTGCGACCTTCCGGTAAATATTGTATTCCATCGGCTAATTCACCCCGGATTCCATGAGATCCAACCTTCCAGAGCAGCCTCTCATGCGGTGTGTAGAAGTTGCATCTCTCAGAGGGCAGTGAATATCTGGCATGTTGTGCCCAAGGTGGTGGTGAAAAGCTGAGTTATTGGATATGTGCAACTTGGCTACAAATAAATATTTGATAGATCCAGTATTTAAGATTATGGGGAACTCACACAGAAGAGGAATTGGTGCCAACTTAGATCAGCCATGATCACATTGAATGGAGGGGCAAGCCTGAGGAGCGGATTCTAATCCTGCTCCTGTTTTCTTGTGTTCCTATGCTCCTGTGTACCGATAAATTGACAGACTTGACACAGAGGAATTGAAGCAAAGATTAACAATACTTGTTCCTGGGACAATGAGTTTGTTGTGCGGGGTGAGATTGAGTAGACTAGGCCTGTGTACTCTAGAATTTGGGTGTATAGGAGGAGATCTCAGTGAAACACAAAGTTCTTACAGGGCTCAGTGGGATGGATGCAGGGAGGATGCTTCCCCTCTCTGTGGGGTCTGGAGAATGGGCACCCTCTCAGAATGTGGGCTGCAACATGTAGGACAGAGATAAGGAGACATTACTGCACGCAGAGACTGAGGAACCTTTGGAATTCCCTGCACAGGTGGCTGTGGAGACTCAATCATTCAGTGCTCTTGGAGCTGAGAGACATGGTTGTACATTACAGCGTCGGGCCGTTTGGCCCATCATGTCCATGTCCACCTATTTCCCATCTTTACTAATCGATTTGCCCAGATTACATTGGTATTCTTCTGCACCTCACCTAGATAAGTGCCTCAAATATAATGATTAGATCTCACCACTGCTTCCTCTGTAGCATGTTGCAGATATCACCCACTCTCAGTGTAAAGAAAACTTCCTACTCAGATCCACTTTAAAATTCCTTGCTCTCAAGATAAACCTGTACTCTCTTGATTTGATATCCCTGCTGCAGCAGCGATCTCTGCTGCACTCCACCAGTCACAGACCTCCAAGCAGAAAAATCATCCTTCTACCGCTACCTTCTACCTCCAACCACCAAGCCAATTGTGGATCCATTTCACCAGCTCGCCTTGGATCCCACCTGCCTTCACTTTCTGGACCAGCCTTACATGTGGAACATTGTCAAGTCCCTCAGTGAAGTTCATATATTGGTTCACAATGAGATCAGTGTGTTCTTGGTTGTACACACCCATCAAAACCACCCGTGAATCCCCTCTCTTTCAGCGACCCTACAACCACAGGTTTCCACACATTCTGTCCAACACCCGATCATTCAACCTCTGCTTCCTCCCATGGTCCAAGCCACCCCTCCCTCTCTCTCACCCTCCACTCAAAGAAACAGGGGCAGATCCTCTGGCCGCTCATGTCTCCCCCTCCCATTCACTATGATCATGGCGACTCCACCCCACACCTCTACCTCCTCTTTAATAACCTCAAACTACCACTCACCTCAATATCCTCTTGCTCCGATCTGCCTCCATTTCTGAATAGCCCGCTTCATTTCTCCATCCCCACCGCAATCTCGCAATCCTCCTCACTCTCCGCACTCGTCCTCCCCGTCCACCCTCCCCCACCTCACGAAATTCCCCTCTCCTTCCCTGGATAAAAACTGTGGGAAAGATGTCTTGTCCACCGGATGTGGTTGTGGGTGAAACCCCGGGCAAGGTTCCAGTTGTCCGCCCGCCTGTGCCTGAGGCCGAGCGGCTTCTCCCCCGGTCCCGGGGCCGCGCTGCCCGATTCTCCCCCCGACCCCCGGGGACTCTCTGATTCTCTGCTTCTCCCCCCAGTCTCCGTCACCCTGGATGTGGAAACAGCGCATCCGCAGCTCGAGGTGTCTGAGGATCGGAAGAGGGTGAGACTGACCTGGACCGTGAGGAGTCTCCCTGACACAGGGAAGAGGTTTACAGACTGGCCGTGTGTGCTGGGATCGGAGGGATTCACATCGGGGAGACATTACTGGGAGGTGGAGGTGGCGGGGAGTCAGTGCTGGAGGCTGGGAGTCGCCGCAGAGTCTGTGGAGAGGAAGGGAGGGGTCGACCTGACCCCGGAGACTGCAGTCTGGAGCATCGGGCAGGGGTGGGATGGCGGGTTTGTTGCACTCACCTCCCCTCCATCCCCTCTCCCCGCCCGTCCCATCCCCGGGAGGGTGGGAGTTTATCTCAGTTACGAGTCCGGGACAGTTTCATTTCACGACGCGGACACCAAGTCCCATCTCCACACCTTCACTGGGAATAAATTCACGGATAAACTTTATCCTTTCTTCTGGCCTGAGGGTCTAAATGACTGGCTGAGAATCTGCTCCGGTTCCGCTCCGGGTGTGTAAAAAAAATGTAAATGTGGGAAGAGTGAAATAAACAGCAACTGAAATCAGAGCTGTCTGTCTGTCTGTCGATCCGTTCATTTTAACGCGTTAACCGCGTCCGGCAACGGAACCGAAATTACTTTAGTGAAAATATAAAGATTGAAACAATCTCCCTTCCCGCGGGTTCAGCAGCAGCCGCGGGCGACTGGTCCTGAGCTCTGGGCTCCCCCGGATCCTAAACTTCCCCCGAGTAACAACGCGACACAAGCGGTGTTGGTGCGGAATTCAACAGCGGCGTAAAGGCGAGTTTGGGGGTAGGTGGAGATAGAAGGGCGGAACAACATCGGAAGTGGTCAAGATCTTACTTTTGATATAGATTTAAACTAAAATGTATTTACAAATAAGATCCGACATAATATTTATAGCGGATAGATGGATAGAGGTGTTTTAGAAATTGGTATATGTGAGGGAGATTGAATTGAGTTACGTGAGGTGCGTGTAGGATGATTTTAGTGTGCGGAGATTGTTGGTCGGCGTAGACTTGGTGGACCGAGGGGCTGGTTTCCGCTCTGTGTCGTCAAATTTCGCAAAGTGCACAGTGAGTAACTCAGCTGGTTTCCCCCAAGAATGATACCCAAAGCGTTGAGTTACTCCAGCACTTTGTATCCACAAGTACATCCACTTCCTCCCGAATGAGGAAGTTCGAACAGGCTGCCACCTGGCGTCACCTCGTCCGTTACTCAATTCTCCAACACATTGCACAACACCGGATCATGCAAACTATTCCGAGAATCATAATTTTCCGAGAATCACCCCATAATTTTGCTGGAGCTACTATAGAAAACATAGAAAAATAGGTGCTGGAGTAGGCCATTCAATATGGTCATGGCTGATCATCCAACTCAGTATCCCATCCCTGCCTTCTCTCCATACCCCCTGATCCCTTTAGCCACAAGGGCCACATCTAACTCCCTCTTAAATATAGCCAATGAACTGGCCTCTACTACCTTCTGTAGCAGAGAAATCCACATTCACCACTCTCTGTGTAAAAAATGATTTTCTCATCTCGGTCCTAAAAGACTTCCCTCTTATCCTTAAACTGTGACCCCTAGTTCTGGACTTCCCCAACATCGGGAATAATCTTCCTGCATCTAGCCAGTCCAACCGCTTAAGAATTTTGTAACTTTCTATCACATCCCCCCTCAATCTTCTAAATTTCTGCGTGTACAAGCCGAGTCTATCCAGTCTTTCTTCATATGAAAGTCCTGCCGTCCCAGGAATCAGTCTGGTGAACCTTCTCTGTACTCCCTCTATGGCAATAATGTCTTTCCTCAGAATAGGAGACCAAAACTGTACGCACTCATTTGTTTTTTGTATAAAAATCCAAAAATTATGGACTGAAATTTTTGAAATCTTCACAACATTTGTTAAAATAAAATTGATACCAAAAGCAGAATGGATTATTTTTGGAACAATGGAGGACAGCCCTGAACTAACTGTGTTTCAAAATAATCTATTTAATTACGGGTTAATAACGGGGAAAAAACTTATACTTAAATTATGGAAAAACGCCCCTATACCAACAATAAATATGTGGATTTCAAATATGTTCGAAACATTACACCTTGAAGATATGAGACTCCTTCTTGCCGGCAAATCAGACCACTTCCAAAAGACGTGGTCTGCATTTATCGACTTACTACAAGTATAAGGTGCAACAGTACTCTGAAAAGAAATGGTTTCAGGATCTGGTAAGGGGGTATGAAAAATACGATTTTGGTATATTCCTTTCTGCTCTGTCTTCTAAATAGAGCTTTTGTTTCATTTTCTCTTTTGTCTTTTCTACGGCCTATTTCTTAACTTTTTTCTCGAACTCTTCGCGTAATGGGTCTTTTTTCTTGATCACTTTTTCACACAATCACGACTCTTTCTCACTTTCTTTACTTTTTTCTCTTTTGAAAGCTTAAAAAATGAAGTAGTACAAGAAATGTAATAAGTTATATTTGGCTTGTATTAATGTAATGTACTTTACTTATAAAATAAAATTAAAATAAAATAAAATTAAAATAATAATAATAATTTAACTGGAGCAAAAATAAAATATCTTTATAAAGCATCTTTAGGGTGGCATTGTGGCATAGTGCGAAAAGAGTGAACACGTACACCACCAGATTCAGGGACAGTTTCTTCCCAGCTGTTATCAGGCAACTGAATCATCCTACCACAACCAGAGAGCAGTCCTGAACTACTATCTACCTCTTTGATGACCCTTGATCGAACTTTGCTGGCTATACCTTGCACTAAACGTTATTCCCTTATCATGTATCTGCACACTGTAAATGGATCAATTGTAATCATGTGTTGTCTTTCTGCTGACTGGTTAGCAAGCAACAAATGATTTTCACTGTACCTCGGTACACGTGACAATAAACTAAACTGGCGTTAGATCACCTGCCTTTCGGCGCCAGAGACCCGGGTTCAATCCTGACTACGGGTGCTTGTCTGTGCGAGGTCTGTACATTCCTACATGGGTTTTCTCCGACATCTTCGGTTTCCTCCAACACTCCAGAGACGTACAGTTCTGTGGGTTAATTGGCTTGGTATAAATGTAAATTGTCCATAGTGTGTGTAGGATAGTGTTGATGTGCGGGGAACGCTGGTCGGTATGGGCTCAGTTGGCCGAATGGCCTGTATCCGTGCTGTATCTCTAAACCAAATGAAACAAATTACAAAACCAGGGCCAGACATGGCACAACAAATGTGAATAAAAGCATTACACCAAAATTAATTAAATATGCTACACATTTTTTACACAATTATGAAATTTCAAATATAGTACCAGGAATTTTCATTATCAATCCCTTACAACAATGTCAAATGAATACACTAGATGGCAGTAAAATGCAAACCATTTTTTAAATTACAGTAAAAAATCCAGTTTACAACCCAGCGGTATGAATATTGATTCCTCTAGCACCGTAACCCCTGCATTTCCTCTCTCTCCGTCCCTTCCCCACACAAGTACTTCTACCAGCTTCAAAGCCGTCTTGTTGAGTCTCATTGTCTGTAACTCATTCGCATCCAGCCCGCAGCTAACATGGAAATTTCTTCCCAATAACCCTTTCTGGCTTAAGCCCTCCCTTCACCACCACCAGTTTAAATTCCATTGGGAATATTTTGGAGGACCAAGAAACCAAGAAGCACGAACCAAGAACATTGAAAATATGTGCAGGAGTAGGCGATTAGGCCCTTCTAGCCAGCACCGCCATTCAATATGATCATGGCTGATCATCTAAAATCAGTAACCCGTTCCTGCTTTCTTCCCATATCCCTTGATTCCATTAGCCCGAAGAGCTAGGTAGACACAACATGCTGGAGTAACTCAGCGGGTCAGGCAGCACCTTTGGAGAGAATGAATTCCTTCTCTCCAGAGATGCTGCCTGTGCCACTGAGTTACTCCAGCATGTTGTGTCTACCTTCAATTTAAACCAGCATCTGCAGTTCTTTCCTAGCCGCAAGAGCTATATTTAACTCCCTCTTGAATATATCCAGTGAATTGGCCTCCACTGCCTTCTGTGGCAGAGAATTCCATATATTCACAACTCTCTGGGTGAAAAAGTTTTTCCTCATCTCAGTTCTAAATGGACTACCACTTAGTCTCACACTGTGACACCTGTCACTGGACTCCCCCAACATCGGGAACATTTTTCCAACATCTAGCCTTTTTCTAACCACGGCCTGTTCCCTTTATCATTGTTATTTTTTTGCATATCTTTCATTCATTTGTTTTATATCTTCCTCTATCACCATCTATATCTCTTGTTTCCCTTTCATAGAAACATAGAAAATAGGTGCTGGAGTAGGCCATTCGGCCCTTCGATATGATCATGGCTGATCATCCAACTCAGTATCCCATCCCTGCCTTTTCTCCATACCCCCTGATCCCTTTAGCCACAAGGTCCACATCTAACTCCCTCTTAAATATAGCCAATGATCTGGCCTCAACTACCTTCTGTGGCAGAGAATTCCACAGATTCACCACTCCCCATTTAAAAAATGATCTTCACATCTCGGTCCTAAAATACTTCCCTCTTATCGTTAAACTGTGACCCATAATTCTGAACCTCCCCAACATCGGGAACAATCTTCCTGCATCTAGCCTGTCCAACCCCTTAAGAATTTTGTAAGTTTCTATAAGATCCCCCCTCAATCTTCTGAATTCTAGCGAGTACAAGCCGAGTCTATCCAGTCTTTCTTCATATGAAAGTCCTGCCATCCCAGGAATCAGTCTGGTGAACCTTCTCTGTACTCCCTCTATTCCCCTGACTCTCAGTGTGATGAAGGGTCTCGACCCAAATCATCACCTATTCCTTTCTCCGAAGAAGCTGTCTGACCCGCGGAGTTTCTCCAGCTTTATGTACTCAAATATCTTCATTGTGTGAAGTTTTTTTAATAACATCGAACATTGTTCTTAAGTCCAGCTGAATGATTTTATTTTAAAGCAGTTTGGATAACAGTGAGACCCTTGGGTTTAACAAACCCACTCCCCCTATGATGTGACACACAGCTCAGGAAAGTCCAAGTGCAATAAATCCAAAGTAACAGGCAGTTATTTGGGATATGAAATTGGGTCCAATCCCTTAAGGGCCTGTCCCACCTGGGCATCATTTGCGCGTCACGCAAGTGAAAGGAACAGGTGTCCTAAACTTTCTGAGGCGCAACTTTCATCATTGTTCAACTTCTGTCAAGGAGAAGCTATACTTCACCCTCGTTAGACCTCATTTGGACTATGCAGTTGCAGCATGGGACCCATACACAAATACAAACATTTCTTCCATCGAACGTGTCCAAAGACAGGCAGCTCGATTTGTTACTAACACCAATGAGAGAGAAGCGAGTGTCACCAAACTTCTGAATTCTCTGGGGTGGAACGCTCTACAAGACAGACGTGAAGCTCACCGTTTGACCTGTTTTTACAAAATGTTAAATGGTCAGCTCGACATAGATTACAAGACCTACACCAAACCCAAACCAATTAGGAGCAGACGAGGATATTCGATCCAATTTGTGATCCCAGCTACAAAGACAGATGTGTACAGCAATTCGTTCTTCCCCCGCACAATTAAAGCATGGAATAATCTCCACCCAACTATAGTTACCCAACCAGATGCAACTACATTTAAAGTAGCTCTTTCTTCCGAATAACCCTTTCTGGCTTAATCCCTCCCTTCACCACCTCCAGTTTAAATTCCAGTTGGAATATTTTGGAGGACCAAGAACCAAGGATTTTTTTTTTTGTTTTGTATTTTTATTAGAAGCAATCTACAGTAGTATAAACCGCAGCATACGACAAAATACATTTCGTGTACAACTTCTATTTTAAATTTAACAAGAAAGAAATAGAACGAGAAAGAAAGAACGAGAAAGAGAAAGCGTGAAGGAAGTAGTGATGTCAGATTCAGATTCAGATTCAGAATCAAACTTTATTGTCATTGTGCAGTGTACAGTACAGAGACAGCGAAATGCAGTTAGCATCTCACCCAGAAGAGCGAACATAGAATAATGAGCAATAAATATATATACGTACATACAGTCGTAGTAGTGCAATTTTTCTGGGGGGAGGAGTGTCCGGGGATGGGGGGGGGGGGGGGGGGGTGGGTGACTGGCAATCACCGAGGTACAGAGTTAAGTAATGTAACAGCCGCAGGGAAGAAGCTGTTCCTGGACCTGCTTGTCCGGCAACGGAGAGACCTGTAGCACCTCCCGGATGGGAGGAGGGTAAACAGACTGTGGCTGGGGTGAGAGCAGTCCTTGGCGATTCTGAGCGCCCTTCGCAGACATCGCTTGCTCTGGACAGACTCAATGGAGGGGAGTGAGGAACCGGTGATGCGTTGGGCAATTTTCACCACCCTCTGCAGTACTTTCCGGATGTGTAAACATCTGGACTGCCAGATGTGCAGACCAGGGGAGAGCAAGTGATAGTCTATAGGAAAATAAAGAAGGAAACCCATAAAATAAATTTTAAAAAGCGAAAAAAAAGAAAGTAGAAAAGAAGAAAAAATGGACCCTTATGTGTGGATATACCTGCTTCATATCTCACCACACCCATCACCCAGTTCGTGAATCGGTTAATTTCCAGAGTTGTGTTGCACCATACTATACTTGTAATGAATCAATTAAAGGAGACCATGTCTTTAAAAATTGCTCTGATTTTCCTGCTAAGACGAGTCTCATATCTTCAAGATGTAGCGTCTCAGACATGCCGTGCGAGGATGTTGAGAATCCCAAAGTCCTGGTGCGCCGCGCTACCACACGTCACTGCCTACGCCACCACGTCTCACCATGCGCCTTGCGCACGTCGGGCGTCGTGACGCATAAATGATTTTGCGTAAATGACGCGCAAATGACGCCCAAGTGGGACTGGCCCTTTAATTATCAAAAGTCTTACGCTGCCTCGGCAAGGCCAGCAGTATAATCAAGGACGAGTCGCACCCTGGCCACTCCCTCTTCTCCCCTCTCCCACCACGCAAAAGTATACATGTGAAAACGCACACCTCCAGATTCAGGGACAGTTTCTTCCCAGCTGTTATCCGGCAACTGAATCATCCTACCACAACCAGGATGTGGTGCCATCCTCAACTATTGTCTACCTCATTGGTGACCCTTGGACTCTCCTCGATCAGAGTTTGCTGGCTTTACTTTGCACTAAACACGATTCCCTTATCATGTATCTGTAAACGGCTCGATTGTAATCTTGTATTGTCTTTCCGCCAACTGGATAGCACGCAACATAATAGTTTTTCTCGGCACCTCGTTACACGTGATAATTAATTAAACAAAACCAAAAAGCCATTCCGTCTTCCATGAGACGTTCCCTCTGTGAAGATTGCTTCGTGATGGGAGGAGGGCAGTAGGTTCTGAAGATGACAGTCAACTCTTCCTGCTGTTGATCACATGCAGGCCTGGGCCTTCAGGTACACCTGTGGGAAGGGTGGATGGTCGGGCAGGTAATATTCACCTGCACTCGTTGCGGTGAGCTACACAAACCGCTGGTGGTGGAATAGCCCAACCAGTGTGGCCAAGGGTGGAGGAAGCTCTCGCACTTCAGTCCCAACTCCTGTCTCACAGGGACCGGCAATCGCTCATCCAGGTGGGCCACTGGCGTGAGGTAGACCTGCAGAGCAACAATGGAGAGCAGAAACAGCAGAAGCCTCTTCACCACATCCTTCTCAGCTGGAATGGTCTTCCGAGGCTGTGGATCCAAATAGGGAGTCAATGAAAGGATCTAGGGAATAGTCTCACGGAATGTAGAAGATTGAGGGGGGGGGGGGGGATCTGATAGAAACGTACAAAATTCTTAAGGAGTTCGACGAGTTGAGCTTATAATGTGCATTGGAACAGTGGGCTGTGGCTCAGACTGAACCACGCCAATTTGTCATTTGTCCTGCCCCCATTACCAGCTTAGCTGGGTCCCCTGCTAAGTGCGAAGAATTTACTACATTTTCCATCAGCAAAGTTAGAACGAATATTTTCCCTCCCATCCGTGACCTAGCTGTCTCATTGGTCTGTTCTTCTAAATTAGACTGTTTCCAACCCGTTACTCTACACTCCCTTGTAAAGCTGGTCTCCACTATGAAACCTGCAACCTGCCCCCTCGACGTTTCCCCCTCTGCCCTTCTGAAGATGTCATTGCAATAGCCGATCCCAGCAACCTCTCTATCATCAACAGTTCTCTGGCCACTGGCGCTGTTCCAACCTGTTTCAATCATGCGGTGGTCCAGCCCCTCCTGAAAAAACCGAACCTAGACCCCACCCTGCCTAGCAACTACAGGCCTATTTCCAAACTGCCTTTCCTTTCAAAAGACCTTGACACGGTAATTCTAAATCAACTAATGCCTTACCTACACCAAAATTCCATCCTGGAAAGTTTCCAATCAGGTTTCAGGGCCCACCACAGCACAGAGTCTGCCTTGTTGAAGGTACACAACGATCTGCTTCTTGCCATCAACTCCGGCGACTGTGCAATCCTGCTCCTTCTCGACCTCAGTGCAGCGTTTGATACAGTGGACCACACCATCCTAATTGACCGTCTCCGGTACGGGGTTGGTGTTGATGGCGCTGCCCTGAGCTGGTTCGTTTCCCACCACAAAGAAAGGAGTTTCTCTACCACCATAGGCAACTCTTTCTCTTCCCCAGCTGGCCTTTTCTGCGGGGTTCCACAAGGCTCCATCCTAGGCCCCATTCTCTTCTCTCTGTATATGCTCCCCCTTGGCCTAGTCATTCAAAGGCACGGCATTTCTTTCCACTGCTATGCAGACGACACACAGCTCTATCTCCCCCTGAAACCCAACAACCGATCAAATCTACTCAGCCTCATGAACTGCCTCGAGGATATAAAATGTTGGATGGCGCAGAACTTCCTCCAACTAAACGAGAGCAAGTCTGAGGTCATCCAACCCGGCCCCTCGGACTCCATCAAAACAATAACAGGCAGCCTTGGAAGCCTAACCTCCTTACTCAAACCGCACGTCAAAAGGCTTGGCGTGATATTTGACTCAGGGTTGAAATTTGACAAACAAGTCAATGCTGTGGTAAAAGCTAGCTTCTTCCAGCTTCGCACACTAGCGAAAATAAAACAATTCCACCAATTCAACGACCTTGAAAAAATCATCCAAGCATTCATCTCCTCCCGCCTTGATTACTGCAACTCCCTATACACTGGCATCAGCCAATCATCCCTGCCCCGCCTGCAATAGGTCCAAAACACCGCAGCGAGACTTTTGACGGTTGCCCGTAAAAGGGACCACATCACCCCGATTCTGTCCTCTCTCCACTGGCTCCCAGTACGGTACAGAATCAACTTCAAGCTCCTCCTGTATGTATACAAAACCCTTAACGGGCTTGTCCCTCCCCGCCCCCGCCCCATATCAAAAATCTTCTAACCCACCATTCTACCTCCAGGTCCCTCAGGTCGGCCGACTTGGGGCTACTGACTATCCCGCGGTCCAGGTTTAAGCTCAGGGGCTACCGCGCGTTTGCGGTTGCAGCACCTAGACTGTGGAACAGTATCCCTCTCCTCATCAGAACTGCCCCCTCCGTCGACTGCTTTAAGTCGAGGCCCAAAACCTATTTCTAATCCCTAGCGTTTCTTGAGGTCCTCTGAGGGAGCGCTGTAAACAGTTTATGTATGTATTGTTCGATCTGTGTACCATTGTATGTAGCACGTTAGTACCTGCACTGATGTAAAGCACTTTGGTCAACGTGAGTTGTTTTTAAATGTGCTATACAAATAAAATGTATGACTGACTGACTTGGACAGGTTCATGGACAGGAAAGGTTTAGAGGGTTATGGGCCAAATGTGGGGCAGGTGGGACTAGTGTAGACGGGGCATGTTGGTGGGGGTGGGCAAGTTGGGCTGTAGGGCCTGTTTCTACACTGTACGACTTAATTGGTGCATCAGGCTTGACTTGGTGTAAGGAATATTTGAATAATTGAATAGGCAGCATCGCCGGAGAATCTCAATAGGTGACATTTCGGATTGAGTGAAGAGTCTCGACCCAAAACGTCACCTCTCCATGTTCACCGGAGATGCTGCATGATGAGCATTTGACTGCACTGGGCCTGTGCTCGCTGGAGTTTAGAAGAATGCGGGGAGATCTCATCAAAATGTACTGGATAATGAAAGGCTTGGATAGAGTGGAGAGGATGTTTCCAGCAGTGGGAGAGTCTAGGTCTAGAGGTCATAGCCTCAGAATTAAAGAACGTTGTTTTAAGAAGGAGATAAGGGGGAATTTCTTTAGTCAGAGGGTCGTGAGTCTATGGATTTCTTTGCCACAGAAGGCTGTGGAGGCCAAGTCAGTGGATATTTTTCAAGCAGAAATAGATAGATTGGCTAGTACGGGTGTGAGAAGTTATCGGGGGAAGGCAGGAGAATGGGGTTAGGAGTGAGATAGATCAGCCATGATTGAATGGCGGAGTAGACGATGGGCCCTCTGACTTAATTCTGCTTCTATCACTTATGACCCACTGAGTTACTCCAGCACTTTGTGTCCTTTTACACATAATATTCTCGAGTGCAGCCTCACCAATGAGTTGGACAAAGTGAGTGTTGTAGAATTTGTAGATGGGACATTGAAACATGTGAAACTCCCACTGTCAGTCCCAGCTTAGGTTGGGTTTCCAAGTCACAGGTTCCCAGGAGATTTTTAAATTAATGAACACGTTTAAACACTGCTGTCTGTCTGTCGGTCCCTTTTGACTGAACAGAATGATTTATAAATAAACACAACAGTTTTGTTGAATGTCACTGTGGATAACTTCCTGGATCTTCACTTCTGTAACTTGTGTCACCCCCATGACCAAAGCTTCACAGAGTTGCCAATCTTTGCAGCCGGGATGATGATGGGCGCGGGGCCCTTGTCACGTGCGGGGGGGGGGGGGGCAGGACAATGGGAGCGCCGTGAGGGGGGAGGTGAAGGGAAAGGGGACGGAGGGGATGGGGAAGGGAAGGGGGGGATGGCTGAGGGGTGGGAAGGGTGGAGGGTGGGGAAGCGGAGAGGGGAGGAGGGGTGGGGGGGATGAGAGGTGGGAAAGGAGGGGAGGGGGAAGAGGAAAGCTTTAGGGGCGGGGACAAGATGGGATACATCGATAAATGGACAATATGTGCAGGACGAGGCCATTCGGCCCTTCGAGCCAGGACCGCCATTCAATGTGATCATGGTTGATCATCCACAACCAGTTTCCCGTTCCTGCCTTCTCCCCATATCCCTTGATTCCACCAGCACTAAGAGTCTATCTAACTCACTTTTGAACGCATCCAGTGAATCGGCCTCCACTGCCATCTGAGGCAGAGAATTCCACAAATCGGTCCCGGTGGAGCAGCGGTAGAGTTGCTGCCTTACAGCGAATGCAGCGCCGGAGACCCGGGGTCGATCCCGACTACGGGCGCTGTCTGTACGGAGTTTGCACGATCTACTCGGGACCGCGTGGGTTTTCTCCGAGATCTACGGTTTCCTCCCACACTCCAAAGACGTGGACTCGATGGGCCGAATGGCCTAAATCTACTCCTATATCTTGCGAGCATCTCTGAAGAGAAAGGAACAGGTGACGGTTTGGGTCGAGACCCTTCATCAGACTGAATGTGCGGGAGGGGGAGACAAAGCTGGGAGGGTTACTCCAGTCTGGGTTTTAGGGTGGTGGGGGTGGGAGGGCAGGAATGCGGGAGAGTGAGGGGGGCGGGAAGGGGGGAGATTCCCCGGGTGGTCAGTTGTATTTCTGCCGTTTCCTGCAGCGTTTGACGTCGGGGTGGCCGGTGGGGGTGACCACCATCAGCCGCATGGGGGGGATTCTCCCACACCAGCACCCCCAGGTCCCGCGCATAGTCATGCAGCAACTCAAAATCCACCTGCAACAGGAACATTAGCAGTTCATAGCAAAAGGATTTGAGTATAGGATCAGGGAGGTTCTACTGCAGTTGAGACCACACCTGGAGTATTGCTTTCAGTGTTGGTCTCCAAATCTGAGGAAGGACATTGTTGCCATAGAGGGAGTGCAGAGAAGTTTCACCAGACTGATTTCTGGGATGTCAGGACTTTCATATGAAGAAAGATTGGATAGACTCGGCTTGTACTCGCTAGAATTTAAGAGATTGAGGGGGGATCTTATAGAAACTTACAACATTCTTAAGGGGTTGGACAGGCTAGATGCAGGAAGGTTGTTCCCGATGTTGGGGAAGTCCAGGACAAGGGGTCACTGCTTAAGGATAGAAGGGAAATCCTTTAGGACCGAGATGAGATTTTTTTTTTCCACACAGAGAGTGGTGAATCTCTGGAACTCTCTGCCACAGAAGGTAGTTGAGGCCATTTCATTGGCTATATTTAAGAGGGAGTTAGATGTGGAACTTGTGGCTAAAGGGATCAGGGGGTATGGAGAGAAGGCAGGTACGGGATACTGTTGGATGATTAGCCATTATCATATTGAATGGCGGTGCAGACTCGAAGGGCCGAATGACCTACTCCTGCACCTAGTTTCTGTGTGTGTGTGTGTGTGTGTGTGTGTGTGTGTGTGTGTGTGTGTGTGTGTGTGTGTGTATGTGTGTGTGTGTGTGGTGTGTGTGTGTGTGTGTGTGTGTGTGTGTGTGTGGATGATCAGCCATGATCATATTGAATGGTGGTGCAGGCTTGAAGGGCCGAATGGCCTACTCCTGCACCTATTTTCTATGTTTCTATGAACTGGTTGTACAGTACACCAGTGGGGGGAGAGAGGGGGGGGGGAGGGGGGGAGAAGTGGATGGGGGGAAGTAAGGAGAGGTACAATGAGAAGGGGGAGATCACCCTAAAATCGACCGTGAGATCTTGAGGATGTTTTCTGCCCTCCCTTCTCTCCCCATCCCCATCTCCTCCCCACTCCCTCTCTCCATCCGTCCCCTTCTCACCGCCCCCCATCCCTCAACATGACACCCCCTCCCTGTTCCCTCTCCCTCCTCCCTCTCCCCCCCTGAACTGTAGCCGGTCATGTTCGAGTTCCCAGAGCCGCACCTGATCGGTGATGGTGGGAGGCAGCACCGAGGTCTGTGGGAGACAAACACAGACTGTGTAAACGGGGAAACCACAGAGACCTCCATCCACACTGCACACCCCACACACACTGGGCACAATGTGCAGGAAGGATCTGCAGATGCTGCTTCAGACTGAAGATAGACACATGGAAGGTGGAGCTGCGGGTTTTCCTCGAACCTGGAATTTCTGCGGGTTTTCACCGGGAACCTGGAACTTCTTACGCACCTATTCTTGGAAACATCCGTTCCAAGGTAAATGTATCTGGTGTTGAAAGTGGAAATGCTGCAGACATAATGTAAACGCGTTATCTCGACGAACTTTAGGACCCGGGGGAGCCCGGAGCTCAGGACCCGCCGCCCGCGGCTGCTGCTGACCCCGCGGGAAGGGAGATTGTTTCAATCTTTATATTTTCCCAAAAGTAATTTATGTTCTGTTGCCGGACGCGGTTAACTGATAAAAATGAACGGATTGACAGACAGCTCTGATGTAAGTTGCTGTTTATTTCACTCTTCACACATTTACATTCCCCCTGGATTTATTTCCGCGCTCACTGGGGTTTCACGAAGCGGAATTTGGGGGTTTAAATATGAGCCGGTCAGCGCCGCCCTGTTGTTCACCGGGTTTCTGCCCCACAGTCCAAGTCCTGAAGAAAGGATACAGTTTCTCCGTGAATTTATTCCCAGTGAAGGTGTGGAGATGGGACTTGGTGTCCGCGTCGTAAAATGAAACTGTCCCGGACTCGTAACTGAGATAAACTCCCACTCTCCCGGGGATGGGACGGGCGGGAAGAGGGGATGGAGGGGAGGTGACTGCTTCAAACATGTCATCAATCCGCCTGATCCTCCAGACTCCAGTCTTTGGGGTCAGGTCGACCCGTCTCCTCCTCTCCACAGACTCTACGGCAACTCCCAGACTCCACCACTCACTCCCCGCCACCTTTCCCTCTGATCCCAGCACACATGCCCAGTGTGTAAACCCCTTCCCGGTGTCAGGGAGACTCCTCCGGGTCTGTGTCCATCTCACCGTCTTCCGATCCTCAGACACCTCGAGCAGCGGATGCGCTGTTTCCACATCCAGGGTGACGGAGACTGGGGGCAGAAGCAGAGAATCAGAGAGTCCCCGGGGGTCGGGGGGGAGACTCGGGCACAGGCGGGCGGACACCTGAAACATTGCCCAGGGTGACACCCAATCACGTGAGATGGACCACACAAACCTTTCACCGCATTTCACTCCGAGGAAAGGGGAGGCTCGTGGATTGTATGAGCGGGTCGGGTGGCGGAGTGGGAATTGTGTGTGTAAATAGAAAAAGAGAAAGAGAAAGAGAGAGAGAGAGAGAGATTGCGGGTGGGCATTTGGAGCTGTTGGACAGGGTTTTGTGAGCTCTCGCTGTTAGGTGGTGGAGAGGGAATCAGATTATCAAGTAGCGGATTGAGATAAATCGTAACAGGAAGCATTTATAAAGGCAGCAGGATGTTGGTTGTAATATTGGAGAATTGGGGCCTAGTGTGGAACTGGCACACAGCAAGAGTTGAGACCTGGGGCAGAGTCATCATCATCACACTGAATAGAGGCAATTTCAAATGCCAGTTGTGATCCTTCTGTTCATCTTCTCTGCAGCAGAGGGAGAGACAGAAGGAGGGGTGGCTTCCACCACTAACAATGTCGGGATTGAATGGCCTTTGTGCAACACATAATGTGTGGAGGCTCGCAGTTGTAGGGTCACTGAAGGACAGGAGATTCATTGGTGGAAATGATCCTGGACCTGTAACCAAAAATTCATTCAACTCTGGCTAAACCAATATACAATACAATACAATACAATACAATATATGGGCTTTCGTGAGGCATTAGACATGTTCCCTCATGGTGGGCGAGTGGCCACTGGTCAGCCTCACTTGTTGTATTGTGTGTAGGTTGACGCACTCAAGGAAGATGTGTTTGTGCTGGAGAGGGAATTGAGGATATTCATTGGGATGTTGCTTGTGTTGGTGGACTTTCGTTACAGGGAGAAATGGGCTCAAAATCTCAATTTTCAGGTACATATGTGCAAGAGGATCTCATGGACAAGTAACTGGGTGTTTTCCACCGAGACAAATGCCCAAACTGAGGTCAATGCTAGTTTCCCTAATCAATCTAATTCAAACAATGCCTCAGTATGATCGAGAGTTAATAACAGTGAACCTCTCGATTCCCACAGGGGCAACACTGAGTTACCAGAAACATCAGTCACTGACAGATCAGGCCGAGTTAAAGGACAGATTTCTTCCATGAAGATCGCCCATAAATGTTGATAACAATCCCGGTCAGCTCATGGATAACGGATTTCAATCCATATCAGATCATAAAGTAGAATTGGGCCATTCAGCCCATTAAGTCTACTTAATCATTGCTGATCTGTCTCTCACTCCTAACCCAATGTTCCTGCCTTCTCGCCATAACCTATGACTCCTTTGCTAATCATGAATCTATCCATCGCTGCTTAAAAATATTCACTAAATTGTGCTCTACAGATTTATGTGCAAATAATTCTACAGATTCACCACCCTCTGACTAAATACATTTCTCCTCATCTCCTTCCTCAAAGACCATCCTTTAATTATGAGGCTGTGCCCTCTAGTCCTAGACTCTCCCACTGGTGGAACCATCCTCTCTGCATCCACACTATCCAATCCTTTCACTATTCTGTATGTTTCAATGAGATTACCCCTTATCCTTCTAAACTCCAGTGAGTTCAGGCCCAGTGCCGACAAACGCTCATCATGGGTTAACCTACTAATTCCTGGGATAATTCGTGTAAAACTCCTCATGCCCTTTACCAGCGCCTGATAGAGCCTCACCATTACCTCCCTGGCTGCCGTCAATGCGAGTGTGTCTAACGGGCCGCATTAAATAATTCGTTTTTTTTTCTTTAACAACTTCTCTTTTGAGAAGCAAGGAGGGAAGAATTATCTATATTATTAAAAGTCTGATCTTGACCGCTTTTGGCCCACTGTGCTGCGATTTCCGAGAGAACGCCGCCACCTACGACCGTCATATTTGACCGCCTCGATCAGAGCCTACGTCTGCCTTCCTGGACCAGAGTATTTTTCCCATCGATTAAAAATCAGAGAGAAATTAATGTTTAAAAAATTCACCATTCTCTCTGCTGCCCCTGCTGGAGGGAGGGGGAGGGACTATAAATCCAGGAAGTGGTGTGCCTCAATCAGTCTCTGCAATATGGAGGTCACTAAGCTCTAATGACAGTGTTTACGAGGCTCGTAAGCTACAGCAGTTCTGAGTCAAGTCTGCCTGTCCTTGACCTGTACTTAAACTGTTTTCACTTCTCTCCTCCCACTTGGGCTAGAGCCAATCAGTCGTATCTCTTGCTAAACTCCTCCTGCTGCTGCTGTTGTTGCTCCCAAAGCTACAGCAGTTCTGAGTCAAGTCTGCCTGTCCTTGACCTGTACTTAAACTGTTTTCACTTCTCTCCTCCCACTTGGGCTAGAGCCAATCAGTCGTATCTCTTGCTAATCTCCTACTGCTGCTGCTGTTGTTGCTCCCAAAGCTACAGCAGTTCCAACCTCCCGCTCAGTACTTGGTTCATGGCTCTGCAACAGAGTCGTATCTGATCTACAGCTGTATTCTGACTTCAGCGCTGCAAAGACCAGACCCACTAGTCGGAGTTGACCGAACGGTCACAATTGCAACCGATTTTTCCACTAAAACTATCAGATTAATATTGTGCAATAAATTCTAATCCAGATAATGAAACATCACTATTCGGCTTCTCATATCGAATATCATTATTAATATACATTTGTTTTATGCAGCAAATTTGTTGGCCATCGTCATCTTGTCCCGAGGAAAGTGCGGTCTCTCCAAATGCATCACTCGTTACCTGCTGGGAATGGCCGTCGCTGACCTGATGGTCATTACATTTGCTGTCATTTTATATCAGATTATTAATGCATATTTTCCACATTCCTTCTTCAATCGCAACATTATTTGCAGATTTATTTTAACCATGATTTTTATTTCCATGGACTGTTCAGTGTGGCTCACTGTGGCTTTTACTTTCGACCGATTTATTGCTATTTGCCATCAAATGCTACGAACAAAATATTGCACTGAAAAGAATGTGACTATCGTGATAGCGGTGGTGATGTGTACAAGTATTGTGGAAAACATTCCGTACTATTTCATATACGAACCACGGGAGGTAGTTAATGGCGTTGAGTGGTCGTGCTATGTAAAATCAAGTTTCTACACATTACCCATTTGGGCCGCATTTCTGTGGCTGGAAACGATCTTGACTCCGTTTGCTCCCTATGTGTTGATCTTGCTGCTTAATTCCCTGACCATCAGACACATTATATTGGCGAACCGAGTGAGGAGCGGACTACGTGCAAACAACAGTACTGTGAAGCACACTGACCCAGAGATAGAGAACCGCAGAAAATCCATCGTGTTGCTGCTCGCCATATCTGGCAGCTTTATTCTATTATGGATGGTTAATATGATATGTTTCATATGTGTGCAATTTACTGACAGGCAATTTAGTGAAGCAAGTTACAATGACCCCTTCACCATTGCTGAGTTATCCGGGTACATGCTGACGTCTTTGAGTTCTTGCACGAACACCTTTATTTATGCTGTATCCCAGAGAAAATTCAGAGAGGAACTGAAACACGTGATCAAATGGCCCATGGTTCTTGTTGCCACTGTAACCAACTGCATTAAATGATACACCGAATATGTTTTCCAAATTACAAATGTAATTGCCTTGAAAAATATTGAGCAAAAATGAACGGGAGTGCATGCATGCAAGGAGATCTAAAAATATACCAACTATCTCTGGAAGTTGTGTAAGCCGCCAAACAACAAACACCGCAGAATGAAACTCTTTATGCGAATTATTTATCTTATGTTCTTTGCACAGATGTATGGATGGGGAAGGTTTATAGTGTGATGGGCCAAATAGAGTCAGTGAAGTAGACAGCACGGAAACTGGCTGTTTATCCAAACTCGTCGCTGCAGGCCAAGCCGCAGCTGGGCGATCGTTTCGCCGAACACCTCCGCTCGGTCCGCAATAACCAAACTGACCTCCCGGTGGCTCAGTACTTCAACTCCCCCTCCCATTCCGTATCCGACCTCTCTGTCCTGGGTCTCCTCCATGGCCAGAGCGAGCAGCACCGGAAATTGGAGGAACAGCACCTCATATTCCGCTTGGGGAGTCTGCATCCTGCTGGCATGAACATTGAATTCTCCCAATTCTGTTAGTCCTTGCTGTATCCTCCCCTTCCTCAGCCCCCGGACTGTCTCCTCCCATCCCTCAGCCTTCGGGCTCTTCCTCCTCCGTTTTCCTTTCTTCTCCCCGCCACCCCCCCCCCCCCCGCCATCAGTCTGAAGAAGGGTTTCGGCCTGAAACGTTGCCTATTTCCTTCGCTCCATAGATGCTGCTGCACCCGCTGAGTTTCTCCAGCATTTTTGTGTACCTGCAGATCAAGATACTGAATCTAAATCAGTCCCAATTGCCCGCGTATGGCCCATATCCTAATAAATAATCCCTGCCCATGTTCCTGTCCAAGCGTATTTTAAATTGTTTTAGTACCGGCGTCATCTGCCTCATCTGGCTGCTCATTCCGTATTCCCACCGCACACTGTGTGAATACGTTGCCCCTCAGGTTGTTACTATTCATCTTCTCAACTTCAACTATGAACGTCTGGTTCTTGCTTCTCCTCTTCTTAGTAAAATACTCAGAACATTCACTCAATCGATATCACTCATTATTTTATACACCTCTATAAGATAAACCCTCAGCCTTCTGTGATCTAAGGAATAAAATCCCAACATCCACTGTGGAGCTCCAGGTGATTTTCCAGCTGAATAAAATCGTTTCTGTAACAGGTTGACCAAAAACGCAACTCTAAACGCGGCCTCAACAACGTCGCGTACAACGGCACCATATCTCCCAAGTGTTTTACTCAACACGCTGACTGATGAAGGCCAAATGTACCAAAATCCCCCTTCACCACAGGAAAATTATATCTGGTCAGAAACATGCGTAGGAAACGTTCAGAGGGACCTGGGCCAAACTTAGGCAGGTGGGATTAGCGTCGAGGGACAAGGGCAAGTTGGGCCAAGGTCCTTTCT
>NW_022630894.1:0-45093 GCF_010909765.2 Amblyraja radiata
TTTCCCTTCTCCGTTGTGACCTGTGCTGTGGAATGTTTTCACTGATTCTGGAAGCGGTACCATCCGGCTAAATCAATGGTTCAATGATGCTTTATTTATTGCATGTGTAAATGCAGGGTGAAACTCTTTCTGCATATTTACACATGCAGGACCGCAATTTTTTGCGGCATTTCCACAATGGTATCTATGGTCTCTTTGGTACGCAGACCTCTACACAAGTGATGTGGAACTTATGGGGCAGCATAGTAGCTCAGCGGTAGAATTGCTGCCTTACACCGCCAGCGACCCAGGTTCAATCCGGGCTACGAGTGCTGTCTTTACAGAGTTTGTACATTATCCCTGTGACTGCCTTGGTTTTCTCTGGTTGTTCTGTTTTCCTCCCACACTCCAAAGATGGGTTAATTGGCTTCTGTAAAATTGTAAATTGTCTCTAGTGTGTAGTACAGTGCTAGTGTGCGTGGGGATCGCTGGTCGGCGCGGACTCAATGGGTTGAGGGGCCTGTTTTCAAATTGTATCTCTAAAGTCTGAAGTCTTTTTATATTTAGTTAGCATTTGTCTTTTCCTGACCTAATTTTTATTAATGCTGTTGTACTTCAGCTCACATTTTAATTTAGTTTGGATATCATTAAAGTTTAAAAATATTATTCAGATTTACAGTACCTGCAGTATTTTGCATTGTATTACAACTTTCTCTGTTATCTTGTAAACCAAAGAGAATGCTGCCATCTCGAAACCACATTCCCACTGTTCTCCAGCAAGTGGTGACACAAGAAACTGTAGATGTTGGAATATTGAGCAAAATACAGCTTAAAGGAACGCAGTGGGTCAGGTAATGGGCAGTTGACGTTTCGGGTCGGGACCCTTCTTCGTTCTGATCTGTCCATTTCCTCCCTAGATGTTGCCTGACCTGGTGAGTTCCTCCAGCACTTTGTGTTTTGCTCAAAGTTCAGCAAATGAGGTGCATCATAAAATCAACCCACTAAACTTAGAATCAATTATGCACAACCTGGAGTCTGAGCATTCCTGAATGAATTAACCTTTCATGTTACAAAGGGAAAGCAAATGTGAGTAAGAACAACAAGGATAATAGATGGCAGTTCACTGCAGGTAAATAGGATTACATTAGTTCATGTTCATAAGACATGATAGGAACAAAATTAGTCCTTTCGGCCCATCGGATCTACTCTGCCATTCCATCACGGCTGATCTGTTTCCCACTCAATCCCATTCTCCTGCCTTCTCCCTGTAATGTTTGACACAGAAGAAGATATTCAACGATTCAGACAGTCACTGAAGACTCCACGTGTAGCTGAGTGTGTTTGAAGGAACTACAGGTGCTCGTTTAAACCAAAGATAGACACAAAATGCCGGAGTAACTCAGGGGGACTGGCAGCATCACTCCAGCATTCTGTGTCTATCTTAGGAGTAGCTGAGTGTTGTCCTTGTTTAATCTGTGTGCCAGAGGTTAAATAAAGGTTTTTTTTGTGATGTCTATGTACTTATGTATTCTGGCAAAACAGGTGTAGATCCACAAACTCCAATCTAACTTATAAAGTTAGTGATGTAAAAGAAATTAATGATTCCTACACAATCAATGAGGTACTTTTTGAAGCCATTGTATATTTACACAACTAACCTACAACCAGGTTGAAATATGAACAGTCTGAAGAAGGGTCCTGACCCAAAACGTCATCTATCCTTTTTCTCCAGAAATGCTGCCTGACCCATTGAGTTACTCCAGCACGTTGTGTATCTATCTTTGGTATAAACCAGCATCTGCGTTCTTTGTTTCTACTAACAGGTTAGTTTGACTAACCTCCATGCCAATAAAATATTTTGGATTTAATAAAGAGTTATGTTACCATAATTATGTATCCAGATAAAGAAAAAATAGTAGCCAGAATGAATTTCAAATGAGACAATTGTACTTGGCAAGCCTGTTAACATTGCTTGAGCAGTTAATGGATATGGTTGACAGGGAAACTGGAGTCTTCGCTGACATCAGGAGAACTTTTGATGGGGGATCACAATGGGTCCGATTAGAGGAGATGAAGGAAAATCAGAAGCTGGCTGCCATCAGTTATCAAGGGATCATAAGGTCATAAGGTCATGTGATAGGTTCAGAATTAGGCCATTCGGCCATTCAATCTCTCCCTCCTAACCCCATTCTCTTGCCTTCTCCCCATAATCCCGTACTAATCACGAATCTAGCTACCCCTGCCTTAAAAATATCTATTGGCCTCCACAGCCTTCTGTGGCAAAGAATTCCACAGATTCACCACCCTCTGACTAAAGAAATTCCTCCTCATCTCCATCCTAAAAGAACGTCCTTTAATTCTGAAGCTATGACCTCTAGTCCTAGACTCTCCCACTAGTGGAAACATCTTCTTCACATCCATTCTATCCAAGCCTTTCACATTTCGGTACGTTTCAATGAGGTCCCCCCTCATTCTTCTAAACTCCAGTGAGTACAGTCCCAGTGCCATCAAACGCTGAAACATTACAAATTGGATGAAGAAAATTTGGAACAACTTGAAAAATAAGTTTCTTTACTTAGATGAGGTTGCTCAAGTAACAAACAGGGTGATAAATTAAGAAAAAAGCAAAAATCAAAAGAATAAGGGAATCGGCTAACAACTTAAAATATTTGCTTTGTAAACTCTGACATGAATAATTGTCTCTCTTGAGATGTTGCACAAGGAAAGTTTATTTGCAATTGAACTTTTTAGACATAAACAATATTCAAACTGGAATATTTTAGTCGATTACAGACTGGTCCAAACTCTGACATAAACTGTTTGGCTCAACATGGCATGTTTCTGGATTTTGAACTTCTATTCTTTTCTAGAAATTTGAGGCTATTTCTTAAATTGTTTTTTCTATAAAAAATCATCTTACCTGCCAGTAACATTATCAAGCATGCAGCAAAGAAGTCTGGATATTCAGCCAAACTTGGTGCGTTCATTCTGACTTGGTTGCCAAGAAAACTCTCAATACGTTTGCCACTCAGTTCATCAAATGTAACACTCCAGGCACGTGATGCACCTGCTGTGGAGAATGAGACCTGAAACAGAAGCATTTTTTTCTTTTGATTTTTTTAATTGGTGGCAATTTTTTCTTTTGGAAATATCATAAAGAGGACGTTTGGTTTGGACATTCCTTGACATCCTACTCGATTGCATTTCATTGTGTTTTATAAAACCACGTTATAGACATAGAACATAGAACAGGAGAGTGCTGGAACAGGCCCTTGGGCCCATAATGTGCATGCCGACCATGATGCCAAGGTAACCTAATTTCCTCTGTGTGCATGTGACCCTTTTTCATCCATTCCCTGAATATTCATGTGGCTATTTTAAAGCCGCTTCAATGCCACTATCATAACTGCTTCCACCACCCACCCCGTGCAGGACATTCCTGGCACCTAGTAAACTGCGTTAAAAAAATAAGTTATATGAAGCTGCACTTGAATTTGGTGGCCTTGCATCCTGCTTGAAGTGGTATGAAACTGCACTTGAATTTGGTGGCCTTGCACCCTGCTTGAAATGGTATGAAACTGCACTTGAATTCGGTGGCCTTGCATCCTGCTTGAAGTGGTCGGAAACTGCACTTGAATTTTGTGGCCTTGCATCCTGCTTGAAATGGTATGAAACTGCACTTGAATTTAGTTGTCTTGCACCCTGCTTGAAGTGGTAGGAAACTGCACTTGAATTCGGTGGCCTTGCACCCTGCTTGAAGTGGTATGAAACTGCACTTGAATTTAGTTGTCTTGCACCCTGCTTGAAGTGGTAGGAAACTGCACTTGAATTCGGTGGCCTTGCACCCTGCTTGAAGTGGTAGGAAACTGCACCTGAATTCACTGGCCTTGCACCCTGCTTGAAGTGGTCTGAAACTGCACTTGAATTTGGTGGCCTTGCACCCTGCTTGAAGTGGTAAGAAACTGCACTTGAATTTGGTGGCCTTGTACCCTGCTTGAAATGGTAGGAAACTGCATTTGAATTTGGTGGCCTTGCACCCTGCTTGAAATGGAATTTCATGGAATAGCCGTGAGCCATTTGCCACCACCCCAACGGGTCCCACTTAGTCTAGTATTTTATATACTTCCGTCAGGCCTCGTCTACTGTTGGATACTAGACACTCCCTGTCTGAATGGTCATTGTGTTGAGTTGTTAACCAGAATTTTCAGTCTTAGCCGGAGAAAAACAATGGGTAGCTGGTTTGATCCCTTCCATTTTACACTCCCAATCAATGTTAAAATTATACAAGAAAAGAGGAACTCCATGTCAGAGAGGTTGTCGTGCCTTAGTAAACAATTTGCTTTGAGTTCAACACCAAGCATCTTCAGAACACCTTTAACAGTAAAATCAGCTCCAAGAATAGGAAAAGGCTCTACAGCCCATTATGGGTTTCAGACCTTTCAGTTTGCCATTTGTTTATTAATCACAGATTACATAATAACACATTCAGATTCAGAATCAGATTCAATCTTTATTGTCATTGTGCAGTGTACAGTACAGAGACAATGAAATGCAGTTAGCATCTCACCCAGAAGAGCGAACATAGAATAACGGAACAGTAAAATATATATATGTGCATACAGTAGCAGTAGTGCAATTTTTCTGGGGGAAGGAGTGTCTGGGGGGTGGGGGGGGGGGGGAGGGGGGTGACTGGCAATCAGTTGTGTAACAGCCGCAGGGAAGAAGCTGTTCCTGATCCTGCTGGTCTGGCAACGGAGAGACCTGTAGCGCCTCCCGGATGGTAGGAGGGTAAACAGTCTGTGGTTGGGGTGCGAGCAGTCCTTGACGATGCTGCGCGCCCTTCGCAGACATTGCTTGCTTTGGACAGACTCAATGGAAGGGAGTGAGGAACCGGTGATGCGTTGGGCAGTTTTCACCGCCCTCTGCAGTGCTTTCCGGTCGGAGACAGAGCAGTTGACATACCATACTGTGATACAGTTGGTAAGGATGCTCTCGATGGTGCAGCGGTAGAAGTTCACCAGAATCTGAGGAGACAGATGGACCTTCTTTAGTCTCCTCAGGAAGAAGAGATGCTGGTGAGCCTTCTTGACCAGTGTTGGGTCCAAGAGAGGTCATCAGAGATGTTGACCCCCAGAAACCTGAAGCTGGAAACACGTTCCACCTCCGTCCCATTAATATGGATGGGGGTGTGCGTGCCACCCCTAGATCTTCTGTAGTCCACAATGACCTCCTTGGTCTTCTTGGAGTTAAGGGCCAGGTTGTTGTCAGCACACCATGCTGCTAGAAGCTGGACCTCCTCCCTATAGGCCGACTCATCGTTGTTGCTGATGAGGCCAATCACCTTTGTATCATCTGCATACTTGATGATGGTGTTAGTATCATGGGCGGGTGTGCAGTCGTAGGTGAAGAGGGAGTAGAGGAGGGGCTCAGCACACAGCCCTGTGGAACGCCGGTGTTCAGGGTGAGGGTTGAAGAGGTGTGGTTGTCTGACTTAACAGACTGGGGTCTGTTAGTTAGAAAGTCCAGTATCCAGTTGCAGAGGGAGGGGTCGATGCCCAGGTCGCTGTGTTTGGTGATCAGTTTAGATGGTATAATGGTGTTGAATGCTGAGCTGTAATTGATGAACAGCATTCTCACGTAGGTGTCTCTGTTGTCGAGGTGGGAGAGGGCGGAGTGAAGTGCCGTTGAGATGGCATCCTCCGTACTCCTGTTCTTGCGGTAGGCGAACCGATAGGGGTCCAGTGTGGGAGGTAGGCAGCCTTTGAGGTGTGCCAGGCCCAGCCTCTACAAACACTTAGTGATGATGGGAGTAAGTGCACCTGGGAGGCCCCCGCTGGTGGCCAGAGAGGTCGGCAGCAAAGATCCTCCGCTATAGGATCTAGGATTTTGGTCGGCAGTCAGACGGGCCAGCGCAGAGAAACAGCGCTAAACCCAGCTTACTCTGCCTGTCCCGCCAGGTGAGCTTACAACCCTTCCTGGACTTGCGGGAAATATGGTCAGCATGGAGAAGCAGCGCTGGTGTCCCGTCAGTCCAGACAGGGCTGTAGTTAACCCGGCAAGACAGGCAGAGTTGAGCTCCATTAAGCGCTGGATTGAGCCTCCGAAGCCTCGCTCGCGTGTGTGTGAGTGTGTACATGCGCACGTGGCCGCCAAAAAATTGTGTCCCCCATCCCCTCCATTTTTTGATAGCAAGTTCCGCTCTTGTTTTGAAGTACTCTGGCTAACAATTGGAAGCAGGAATCCCATCTAATTTTCTTTATCTGAATCCAAAGGTCCAGAGTCCTTGTATCATGACCAAATGGTGATTTGATTCTGATAACATTCAAATTACTCAGCTCAGTCACTCACTGGATAAGCCTACAAAACTATCAAAGAACCTGAAAGAATATTTGTGATAAACATTAGTGCGACTATTTCAACCAATGAAGCATGTCATAAGAAGTTGTTATTTCAGTGTAGGGTAAGTTAGTTAGTTATCTATGCCATTTAACACTGTTGAATGTTAGAAAGGAGATGAGGAATTTCTTTAGTCAGAGAGTGGTAAATGTGTGGATTTCATTGCCATCAAAGGCTGAGAAGTCCAAGTCAAAGGCCTCCACATCTATCTTCTATATTACTAAAAGTCTGTTCTTGACCGGTTTTGGCCATCTGTGCTGCGATTTCCGAGAGAACGCCGCCACCCACGGCCGTCAATTTTGGCCACCTTGCTCAGAACCCCCCTCCGACGCATGTGTGCCGAGGATTTTTCCCGTCGATTAAAAATGACAGAGATATTAATGTTTTTACAAAATTCCCCATTCTCTCTGCTGGCCCCGCTGGCGGCAGGGGGGAGGGACTATAAAACCAGGAAGTGGTGTGCCACACAGTCTCTTCAAGATGGAGGAAGGCAGAGGGTCACGTTTCTCTGAGCTGTGAATAACACTGAACACATGTTTACTCAAATGTAAGTGCCCTTAGTGGTTCTAAAGCTTGCAAAAAAATGTCTATTGGTTCTAAAGCTTGCAAAAAATGTCTATTGGTTCTAAAGCTTGCCAAAAATGTCTATTGTCTCTAAAGCTAGCAAAACGTGTCTCTATTGCTTCTAAAGCTTGCAAAAAGTGTCTCTATTGGGTCTAAAGCTTGCAAAAAAAAGTCTATTGGTTCTAAAGCTTGCAAAAAAATGTCTATTGGTTCTAAAGCTTGCAAAAAATGTCTATTGGTTCTAAAGCTTGCAAAAAATGTCTATTGGTTCTAAAGCTTGCAAAAAATGTCTCTATTGGTTCTAAAGCTTGCAAAAAATGTCTCTATTGGTTCTAATGCTTGCAAAAAAATGTCTATCGGTTCTAAAGCTGGCAAAAAAATGTCTATTGGTTCTAAAGCTTGCAAAAAAAAGACTATTGGTTCTAAAGCTTGCAAAAAAATGTCTATTGGTTCTAAAGCTGGCAAAAAAATGCCTATTGGTTCTAAAGCTGTCAAAAAATGTCTATTGGTTCTAAAGCTGTCAAAAAAATGTCTATTGGTTCTAAAGCTGTCAAAAAAATGTCTATTGGTTCTAAAGCTGTCAAAAAATGTCTATTGGTTCTAAAGCTGTCAAAAAAATGTCTATTGGTTCTAAAGCTGGCAAAAAAATGTCTATTGGTTCTAATGCTTGCAAAAAAAAAGACTATTGGTTCTAAAGCTTGCAAAAAAAGTCTATTGGTTCTAAAGCTTGCAAAAAAAGTCTATTGGTTCTAAAGCTGGCAAAAATATGTCTCTATTGGTTCTAAGCTTGCAAAAATATGTCTTGGTTCTAAGCTTGCAAAAATATGTCTATAGGTTCTAAAGCTTGCAAAAAAATGTCTATTGGTTCTAATGCTGGCAAAAAAATGTCTATAGGTTCTAAAGCTGGCAAAAAAATGTCTATTGGTTCTAAAATGCTTGCCAAAAAATGTCTATTGGTTCTAAAGCTTGCAAAAAAATGTCTATTGGTTCTAAAGCTGGCAAAAAAATGTCTATTGGTTCTAAAGCTGGCAAAAAAATGTCTATTGGTTCTAAAGCTGGCAAAAAATGTCTATTGGTTCTAAAGCTGGCAAAAAAATGTCTATTGGTTCTAAAGCTTGCAATAAAAATGTCTATTGGTTCTAAAGCTTGCAAAAAAATGTCTATTGCTTCTAAAGCTTGCAAAAAAATGTCTACTGGTTCTAAAGCTTGCAAAAAAATGTCTATTGGTTCTAAAGCTGGCAAAAAATGTCTATTGGTTCTAAAGCTTATAAATAAATGTCTACCGGTTCTACAGCTTGCAAAAAAAATGTCTATTGGTTCTAAAGCTTGCAAAAAAATGTCTATTGGTTCTAAAGCTGGCAAAAAAATGTCTATTGGTTCTAAAGCTGGCAAAAAAATGTCTATTGGTTCTAAAGCTTGCAAAAAAATGTCTATTGGTTCTAAAGCTGGCAAAAAATGTCTATTGGTTCTAAAGCTTGCAAAAAAATGTCTATTGGTTCTAAAGCTTGCAAAAAAAATGTCTATTGGTTCTAAAGCTGGCAAAAAAATGTCTATTGGTTCTAAAGCTGGCAAAAAAATGTCTATTGGTTCTAAAGCTGGCAAAAAAATGTCTATTGGTTCTAAAGCTGGCAAAAAAATGTCTATTGGTTCTAAAGCTGGCAAAAAATGTCTATTGGTTCTAAAGCTGGCAAAAAAATGTCTATTGGTTCTAAAGCTGGCAAAAAAATGTCTATCGGTTCTAAAGCTGGGAAAAAATGTCTATTGGTTCTAATGCTTGCAAAAAAAACGACTATTGGTTCTAAAGCTTGCAAAAAAAGGTCTATTGGTTCTAAAGCTTGCAAAAAAAGTCTATTGCTTCTAAAGCTTGCAAAAAAGTGTCTCTATTGGTTCTAAAGCTTGCAAAAAAAAAATGACAATTGATTCTAAAATGCTTGCCAAAAAATGTCTATTGGTTCTAAAGCTTGCAAAAAATGTCTATTGGTTCTAAAGCTTGCAAAAAATGTCTATTGGTTCTAAAGCTTGCAAAAAAAAGACTATTGGTTCTAAAGCTTGCAAAAAATGTCTATTGGTTCTAAAGCTTGCAAAAAAAGTCTATTGGTTCTAAAGCTTGCAAAAAAAGTCTATTGGTTCTAAAGCTTGCAAAAAAAGTCTATTGGTTCTAAAGCTTGCAAAAAAAGTCTATTGGTTCTAAAACTTGCAAAAAAAATGTCTATTGGTTCTAAAGCTTGCAAAAAGTGTCTCTATTGGTTCTAAAGCTTGCAAAAAAAATGACAATTGGTTCTAAAATGCTTGCCAAAAAAATGTCTATTGGTTCTAAATCTTGCAAAAAATGTTTATTGGTTCTAAAGCTTTAAAAAAAAAGACTATTGGTTCTAAAGCTTGCAAAAAATGTCTATTGGTTCTAAAGCTTGCAAAAAATGTCTATTGGTTCTAAAGCTTGCAAAAAATGTCTATTGGTTCTGAAGCTTGCAAAAAATGTCTATTGGTTCTAAAGCTTGCAAAAAATGTCTATTGGTTCTAAAGCTTGCAAAAAATGTCTATTGGTTCTAAAGCTTGCAAAAAATGTCTATTGGTTCTAAAGCTTGCAAAAAATGTCTATTGGTTCTAAAGCTTGCAAAAAAGTGTCTATTGGTTCTAAAGCTTGCAAAAAATGTCTATTGGTTCTAAAGCTTGCAAAAAAGTGTCTCTATTGATTCTAAAGCTTGCAAAAAAATGTCTATTGGTTCTAAAGCTTGCAAAAATATGTCTATTGGTTCTAAAGCTTGCAAAAAATGTCTATTGGTTCTAAATCTTGCAAAAAATGTCTATTGGTTCTAAGCTTGCAAAAAAATATCTATTGGTTCTAAAGCTTGCAAAAAATGTCTATTGGTTCTAAAGCTTGCAAAAAAATGTCTATTGGTTCTAAAGCTTGCAAAAAAATGTCTATTGGTTCTAAAGCTTGCAAAAAATGTCTATTGGTTCTAAAGCTTGCAAAAAAATGTCTATTGGTTCTAAAGCTTGCAAAAAATGTCTATTGGTTCTAAAGCTTGCAAAAAATGTCTATTGGTTCTAAAGCTTGCAAAAAAGTGTCTATTGGTTCTAAAGCTTGCAAAAAAATGTCTATTGGTTCTAAAGCTTGCAAAAAATGTCTATTGGTTCTAAAGCTTGCAAAAAAGGTCTATTGGTTCTAAAGCTTGCAAAAAAATGTCTATTGGTTCTAAAGCTTGCAAAAAAATGTCTATTGGTTCTAAAGCTTGCAAAAAAGTCTATTGGTTCTAAAGCTTGCAAAAAAATGTCTATTGGTTCTAAAGCTTGCAAAAAATGTCTATTGGTTCTAAAGCTTGCAAAAAATGTCTATTGGTTCTAAAGCTTGCAAAAAATGTCTATTGGTTCTAAAGCTTGCAAAAAATGTCTATTGGTTCTAAAGCTTGCAAAAAGTGTCTCTATTGGTTCTAAAGCTTGCAAAAAAATGTCTATTGGTTCTAAAGCTTGCAAAAAAATGTCTATTGGTTCTAAAGCTTGCAAAAAATGTCTATTGGTTCTAAAGCTTGCAAAAAAATGTCTATTGGTTCTAAAGCTTGCAAAAAATGTCTATTGGTTCTAAAGCTTGCAAAAAATGTCTATTGGTTCTAAAGCTTGCAAAAAATGTCTATTGGTTCTAAAGCTTGCAAAAAAAGTCTATTGGTTCTAAAGCTTGCAAAAAAATGTCTATTGGTTCTAAAGCTTGCAAAAAAATGTCTATTGGTTCTAAAGCTTGCAAAAAAATGTCTATTGGTTCTAAAGCTTGCAAAAAAATGTCTATTGGTTCTAAAGCTTGCAAAAAAATGTCTATTGGTTCTAAAGCTTGCAAAAAAATGTCTATTGGTTCTAAAGCTTGCAAAAAAATGTCTATTGGTTCTAAAGCTTGCAAAAAATGTCTATTGGTTCTAAAGCTTGCAAAAAATGTCTATTGGTTCTAAAGCTTGCAAAAAAAAGTCTATTGGTTCTAAAGCTTGCAAAAAAATGTCTATTGGTTCTAAAGCTTGCAAAAAAATGTCTATTGGTTCTAAAGCTTGCAAAAAAATGTCTATTGGTTCTAAAGCTGTCAAAAAAATGTCTATTGGTTCTAAAGCTGTCAAAAAAATGTCTATTGGTTCTAAAGCTGTCAAAAAATGTCTATTGGTTCTAATGCTGTCAAAAAAATGTCTATTGGTTCTAAAGCTGGCAAAAAAATGTCTATCGGTTCTAAAGCTGGGAAAAAATGTCTATTGGTTCTAAAGCTTGCAAAAAAAAAGACTATTGGTTCTAAAGCTTGCAAAAAAGGTCTATTGGTTCTAAAGCTTGCAAAAAAGTCTATTGGTTCTAAAGCTTTCAAAAAAGTGTCTCTATTGGTTCTAAAGCTTGCAAAAAAAATAACAATTGGTTCTAAAATGCTTGCCAAAAAATGTCTATTGGTTCTAAAGCTTGCAAAAAAGGTTTATTGGTTCTAAAGCTTGCAAAAAAAAAGACTATTGGTTCTAAAGCTTGCAAAAAAAGTCTATTGGTTCTAAAGCTTGCAAAAAAAGTCTATTGGTTCTAAAGCTTGCAAAAAAAGTCTATTGGTTCTAAAGCTTGCAAAAAAAGTCTATTGGTTCTAAAGCTTGCAAAAAAAATGTCTATTGGTTCTAAAGCTTGCAAAAAAATGTCTATTGGTTCTAAAGCTTGCAAAAAAGTGCTCTATTGGTTCTAAAGCTTGCAAAAAAATGCTATTGGTTCTAAAGCTTGCAAAAAAATGTCTATTGGTTCTAAATCTTGCAAAAAATGTCTTATTGGTTCTAAAGCTTGCAAAAAAAGTACTATTGGTTCTAAAGCTTGCAAAAAATGTCTATTGGTTCTAAAGCTTGCAAAAAATGTCTATTGGTTCTAAAGCTTGCAAAAAAATGTCTATTGGTTCTAAAGCTTGCAAAAAAATGTCTATTGGTTCTAAAGCTTGCAAAAAAAAGTCTATTGGTTCTAAAGCTTGCAAAAAAATGTCTATTGGTTCTAAAGCTTGCAAAAATATGTCTATTAGTTCTAAAGCTTGCAAAAGAATGTCTATTGGTTCTAAAGCTTGCAAAAAATGTCTATTGGTTCTAAAGCTTGCAAAAAAATGTCTATTGGTTCTAAGCTTGCAAAAAAATATCTATTGGTTCTAAAGCTTGCAAAAAAATGTCTCTTGGTTCTAAAGCTTGCAAAAAATGTCTATTGGTTCTAAAGCTTGCAAAAAAAATGTCTATTGGTTCTAAAGCTTGCAAAAAAATGTCTGTTGGTTCTAACATTGTAATAACAATGTCTATTGGTTCTAAAGCTGGCAAAAAAATGTCTATTGGTTCTAAAGCTTGCCAAAAAAAAAGACTATTGGTTCTAAAGCTTGCAAAAAAAATTCTATTGGTTCTAAAGCTTGCAAAAAAAGTCTATTGGTTCTAAAGCTTGCAAAAAAAAAGACTATTGGTTCTAAAGCTTGCAAAAAAGGTCTATTGGTTCTAAAGCTTGCAAAAAAAGTCTATTGGTTCTAAAGCTTGCAAAAAAGTGTCTCTATTGGTTCTAAAGCTTGCAAAAAAAAAAGACTATTGGTTCTAAAGCTTGCAAAAAAGGTCTATTGGTTCTAAAGCTTGCAAAAAAAGTCTATTGGTTCTAAAGCTTGCAAAAAAGTGTCTCTATTGGTTCTAAAGCTTGCAAAAAAAGTCTATTGGTTCTAAAGCTTGCAAAAAAGTGTCTCTATTGGTTCTAAAGCTTGCAAAAAAAGTCTATTGGTTCTAAAGCTTGCAAAAAAAGTCTATTGGTTCTAAAGCTTGCAAAAAAAGTCTATTGGTTCTAAAGCTTGCAAAAAAATGTCTATTGGTTCTAAAGCTTGCAAAAAGTGTCTCTATTGGTTCTAAAGCTTGCAAAAAAGGTCTATTGGTTCTAAAGCTTGCAAAAAATGTCTATTGGTTCTAAAGCTTGCAAAAAAAAGTCTATTGGTTCTAAAGCTTGCAAAAAAAGTCTATTGGTTCTAAACCTTGCAAAAAAATGTCTATTGGTTCTAAAGCTTGCAAAAAATGTCTCTATTGGTTCTAAAGCTTGCAAAAAATGACTATTGGTTCTAAAATGCTTGCCAAAAAATGTCTATTGGTTCTAAAGCTTGCAAAAATGTCTATTGGTTCTAAAGCTTGCAAAAAAAAAGACTATTGGTTCTAAAGCTTGCAAAAAAATGTCTATTGGTTCTAAAGCTGGCAAAAAAATGTCTATAGGTTCTTTTTTTTTTTTTTTTTTTTTTTTATATTTTATTTTATTAGAAGTAAGTACAGTCATATGGCACCAAAGTGCCTAATATATATTTTCATAATACATTTTATGTACAACTTCTTTTTTTTTTTTTTGTTACACTGAAAAAAGATTAGAATAAGAAAAAGAAGTTAGATAGTAAAGGATAGAAAGATGTGAAATATATAGTGTGTGAAAAAAGAAAACGAGTAAATGAAAAAAGTTGAGAGAGAGAATAGAGAGAAAAAAAGAAAAAAAAAAAAAAAAGAGGAGATCATTATTTATAGTCTTGACCAACCCTCGTCCAGTCCTGAAACAGTTATTTTTTACAATTGTGTTGCACCATATGATTCCAAAAAAACGACGAATGGAGACCAACTCGTTATGAATTGGTCTGATTTATCCATTAGGAGGAATCGCATTTCCTCAAGATGAGCGGTGTCCAACATACTTGCAATCCACATTTTAAGCGTTGGTATTGATGTACCTTTCCAAAATTTAAGAATTAATTTTTTTGCTATTATTAAACCATAGTTAAGGAATAGATTTTGAGATGTGTTCAATTTATTCCCATCTTCCATTACGCCAAATATAATCATTTCAGTATTAGGTTCCATTCTTGTCTTGAATAATTTTGTAAATATTTCAAAAATATCATTCCAGAATCTATAAAGTTTTATGCAGGAGACTAAGGAGTGTGTTATAGTTGCCTTTTGGGCTAGACATTTATCACAAGTGGCGGATATATTTGGATAAAATTTGTTCAATCTTGTTTTTGAGTAATATAATCTATGTACAATTTTAAATTGAATTAAATTATGTCTTACATTAATTGAACATTTGTGAATATATATCAGGTATTTTTCCCATTTAACCTTCGTAATTTTTATCATTAGTTCCCGTTCCCACTCTTCTCTAAGTACCTCTGTCGATGGTAGGTCTATATTTAGAATACTATTATATAAATATGATATTAATTTTTGTGAGTCAGCTTCAATATTCATTGCCTCTTCCAATAAGTCAGGAGTTACTTTTTGATATCCTTGTATATATTTTTTCACGAAATCGCAAATCTGAAGATATTTAAAATATTGGTTGTTTTTCAATTTAAATTTTAATTGTAATTGTTGGAATGATAGTAAGTTTCCCATTTCATACATATCCCCGATCCTTCTAATTCCGAGACTTTCCCATTGGTTATATGTCTTATCAATAAGAGATGGTTTAAATAAAGGGTTATTCGCTATTGGCATTAACAGTGATAGATTTCTTAATTTTAAAGATAATTTTATTTGTTTCCAAATTCTTATTGTACCATATATAATTGGGTTCTTCTTATATATTGTGTTATTCAGTTTTTTTGGGGAGAAGAGGATCGTTCCTATATTACTAGGATGGCAATCCTCCTTCTCCATTTTTATCCATTCTGTCTGTTGGGTAGCACTATCCAACCAATAAATCATATTCTTAATATGCACTGCCCAGTAATAATACATAAAATTCGGAAGTGAAAGTCCCCCGACCTCTTTTGGTTTACATAAATGTTTTTTTGTGATTCTATGTGATCTATAGTCCCAAATATAATTAGTAATATTAGAGTCTAATTTTTAAAAAAAGTATTTTGGTATATATACCGGTATAGATTGAAATAGGTATAATAATTGTGGTAGGAAGATCATTTTTATTGCATTTATTCTACCTAATAATGATAAGGGAAGTGTTTTCCAAAATTTAATCAACGTATTAAGTTTATTTAATAAAGGCATGAAATTAGCATTGAATAATGCTTTATATTTTCTAGTAATCTGAATACCCAAATATTTAAATTTTTCTGTTGCGATTTTAAAGGGGAACTTCAGTAAGTGTGTAGGTTCTTGAGGTTTTAATGTCATGATTTCACTTTTATTCCAGTTTATTCTATATCCAGAAAAAGACCCAAATTCCTCTATTAAGTTTAATAAATTTGGTATGCTCGTTTGTGACTTTGTAATATATAAAAGTATATCGTCTGCATATAATGAGATTTTATTCTTTGAGTCTCTGGTATTATAGCCCTGAATATTCGGATGAATTCTTATACTTTCAGCCAGGGGTTCTATCATAAGGGCAAATAGCAGGGGTGATAGTGCACATCCCTGCCTATTACCCCTTGATAGTTGAAATTTTTGAGATAACATGTTATTAGTTAAAATTCTTGCCATCGGTTTATCATATAATAATTTTACCCATCTTATAAAATTCTCTCCCATATTAAATTTTTGTAGTACTTTATATAAGTATTGCCACTCTACCTGATCAAATGCTTTCTCTGCATCCAAAGAAATAATTGATATATCTTCTTCCTCTACTTTATGCGAGTACATTATATTAAACAGACGTCTCAGATTATTAAATGAGTGTCTTTTAGGTATAAACCCCGTTTGATCAGGGTTTATCAATTTACTAATATATTTGCTTAATCTTCTTGATAAAATCTTTGCTAAAATTTTCTGATCTGTATTTAAAAGTGATATAGCTCTGTACGAGCCCGGATCTTCTAAATCTTTATCTTTTTTTGGAATAAGTGTAATAGTTGATTCTGTTAGTGTTTCAGGTAGTTTGTTTTCTTTAAAAGCATGGGAGTATAAATTAAATAAATAAGGGGTTGTTATCTCCTGAAATTTTTTATAAAATTCATTATTAAAACCATCTGGTCCCGGTGTCTTACCATTTTTCAGCGATTTTATTGTTTCACCTATTTCTTTGATTGTAATTTGAGCTCCTAATTCCTCTTGTTCCAAAAGGTCCAGTATTGGAAGATTACAATTATCTAGAAATTTTTTTATTTTACTATCTTCTCTTTTAATTTTAGATGTATATAAGTTTTGATAAAATTGGGCAAATCTATTATTAATATCTTTAGGTAGTATTAGTAATTCTCCTTTCTCTGATTTAATTTTGGTTATAGTATTTTCCTTTTCTTGTTTTTTCAATTGGCGAGCTAAAAGCTTATGTGGTTTGTCACCAAACTCAAAATGTTCCTGTTTTGTCATTGGAATAGTCTTATTACCCTTGCCGATAAAATTCGATTAAGTTTAAATTTCAGTAATATTATCTTATTGTGTTTATCTGTCGTGGAATCTTTGGCATTATCCATCTCTAACTGTCTGATTTCTTGTTCTAACAACAATTGTTCTGTCTTATTCTTTTTATTTGAAAACTTTGATATGAAATTATAATTCCTCTCATAAATGCCTTAAAAGTTTCCCATAGTAAAGAAGGCAAAGTACCTGGTATATCATTTGTATCGAAAAAAAGTTCCATTTGTTGTTTTAAATATTGATAGCCTTGCACATCATTTAAAATATGTGTATTAAACCTCCAAAAAAAATTTTTGCCCGGCATTCCCTCAAATTTTACTGAGAATGTCAACGGGGAGTGATCTGAGATACTACTAATGTGGTATGTTGGGTTGTTTGTATATGGCATTAATTTCATATCCACTAAAAAATAATCAATTCTTGAATAAGTTTTATGCACCGAAGAGTAAAACGAGTATTCCCTTCCAACTGGATTAGCAGATCTCCATACATCTATTATATTCGTATTTTTATATATGTATTTAGAAGTTCGCTAGTTTTAGATTTTAAATTACTCTTCTTTTGTTTTGCTGATTTATCTAGATATGAATCTAAAACACAGTTAAAGTCCCCCCCTATTATCACATTTTGGTAATTAAACTCTGATATTATGTCAATAATTTTATCAAAAAAGTGGGGGTTATCAAAATTCGGAGCATAAATATTTATCAAAGTTAGTGGGGTTGCATAAATTTCACCCGAAACTATAATATATCTTCCCTCTTTATCTGATATGGTATTCTTTAATTTAAAAGGAATACCTTTCCTAATAAGAATAGCTGTACCCCTAGATTTAGAAGTAAATGAGGAGTAGTATGTTTGGCCTATCCAATTCGCCTTTAATCTTATTTGTGTTTGTTGTTTCATGTGTGTCTCCTGCAAAAACATTATGTCGCTTTTCAACGATTTTAGTTGGGCAAAAATTTTACCCCTCTTAATTGGTTCTAAAATTTGCAAAAAAATGTCTATTGGTTCTAAAGCTTGCAAAAAGTGTCTCTATTGGTTCTAAAGCTTGCAAAAAAGGTCTATTGGTTCTAAAGCTTGCAAAAAATGTCTATTGGTTCTAAAGCTTGCAAAAAAAAGTCTATTGGTTCTAAAGCTTGCAAAAAATGTCTATTGGTTCTAAAGCTTGCAAAAAAATGTCTATTGGTTCTAAAGCTTGCAAAAAATGTCTATTGGTTCTAAAGCTTGCAAAAAATGTCTATTGGTTCTAAAGCTTGCAAAAAAATGTCTATTGGTTCTAAAGCTTGCAAAAAATGTCTATTGGTTCTAAAGCTTGCAAAAAAATGTCTATTGGTTCTAAAGCTTGCAAAAAAATGTCTATTGGTTCTAAAGCTTGCAAAAAATGTCTATTGGTTCTAAAGCTTGCAAAAAAATGTCTATTGGTTCTAAAGCTTGCAAAAAAATGTCTATTGGTTCTAAAGCTTGCAAAAAAATGTCTATTGGTTCTAAAGCTTGCAGAAAAATGTCTATTGGTTCTAAAGCTTGCAAAAAAATGTCTATTGGTTCTAAAGCTTGCAAAAAAATGTCTATTTGTTCTAAAGCTTGCAAAAAAATGTCTATTGGTTCTAAAGCTTACAAAAAATGTCTATTGGTTTTAAAGCTGCAAAAAAATGTCTATTGGTTCTAAAGCTTGCAAAAAAATGTCTATTGGTTCTAAACCTTGCAAAAAAATGTCTATTGGTTCTAAAGCTTGCAAAAAATGTCTATTGGTTCTAAAGCTTGCAAAAAAATGTCTATTGGTTCTAAAGCTTGCAAAAAATGTCTATTGGTTCTAAAGCTTGCAAAAAATGTCTATTGGTTCTAAAGCTTGCAAAAAATGTCTATTGGTTCTAAAGCTTGCAAAAAAATGTCTATTGGTTCTAAAGCTTGCAAAAAATGTCTATTGGTTCTAAAGCTTGCAAAAAATGTCTATTGGTTCTAAAGCTTGCAAAAAAATGTCTATTGGTTCTAAAGCTTGCAAAAAATGTCTATTGGTTCTAAAGGTTGCAAAAAATGTCTATTGGTTCTAAAGCTTGCAAAAAATGTCTATTGGTTCTAAAGCTTGCAAAAAAATGTCTATTGGTTCTAAAGCTTGCAAAAAAATGTCTATTGGTTCTAAAGCTTGCAAAAAAGTGTCTATTGGTTCTAAAGCTTGCAAAAAAATGTCTATTGGTTCTAAAGCTTCCAAAAAATGTCTATTGGTTCTAAAGCTTGCAAAAAAATGTCTATTGGTTCTAAAGCTTGCAAAAAATGTCTATTGGTTCTAAAGCTTGCAAAAAATGTCTATTGGTTCTAAAGCTTGCAAAAAAATGTCTATTGGTTCTAAAGCTTGCAAAAAATGTCTATTGGTTCTAAAGCTTGCAAAAAATGTCTATTGGTTCTAAAGCTTGCAAAAAAATGTCTATTGGTTCTAAAGCTTGCAAAAAAATGTCTATTGGTTCTAAAGCTTGCAAAAAAATGTCTATTGGTTCTAAAGCTTGCAAAAAAATGTCTATTGGTTCTAAAGCTTGCAAAAAAATGACTATTGGTTCTCAAGCTTGCAAAAAATGACTATTCGTTGTCAAGCTTGCAAAAAAAATGTCTATTGGTTCTAAAGCTTGCAAAAAAGTGTCTATTGGTTCTAAAGCTTGCAAAAAAATGTCTATTGGTTCTAAAGCTTGCAAAAAGTGTCTATTGGTTCTAAAGCTTGCAAAAAATGTCTATTGGTTCTAAAGCTTGCAAAAAAATGTCTATTGGTTCTAAAGCTTGCAAAAAAATGTCTATTGGTTCTAAAGCTTGCAAAAAAATGTCTATTGGTTCTAAAGCTTGCAAAAAAATATCTATTGGTTCTAAAGCTTGCAAAAAAGTGTCTCTATTGGTTCCAAAGCTTGCAAAAAATGTATATTGGTTCTAAAGCTTGCAAAAAAATGTCTATTGGTTCTAAAGCTTGCCAAAAATGTCTCTATTGGTTCTAAAGCTTGCAAAAAAATGGCTATTGGTTCTAATGTTTGCAAAAAATGTCTATTGGTTCTAAAGCTTGCAAAAAATGTCTATTGGTTCTAAAGCTTGAGAAAAGTGTCTCTATTGGTTCTAAAGCATGCACAAAATGTCTATTGGTTCTAAAGCTTGCAAAAAAATGTCTATTGGTTCTAAAGCTTGCAAAAAAATGTCTATTGGTTCTAAAGCTTGCAAAGAAAATGTCTATTGGTTCTAAAGCTTGCAAAAAAATGTCTATTGGTTCTAAAGCTTGCAAAAAATGTCTATTGGTTCTAAAGCTTGCAAAAAAATATGTCTATTGGTTCTAAAGCTGCAAAAAAAATGTCTATTGGTTCTAAAGCTTGCAAAAAAAGTCTATTGGTTCTAAAGCTTGCAAAAAATGTCTATTGGTTCTAAAGCTTGCAAAAAAATGTCTATTGGTTCTAAAGCTTGCTAAAAAGTGTCTATTGGTTCTAAAGCTTGCAAAAAAAGTCTATTGGTTCTAAAGCTTGCAAAAAAATGTCTATTGGTTCTAAAGCTTGCAAAAAGTGTCTATTGGTTCTAAAGCTTGCAAAAAATGTCTATTGGTTCTAAAGCATGCACAAAATGTCTATTGGTTCTAAAGCTTGCAAAAAAGTGTCTATTGGTTCTAAAGCTTGCAAAAAATGTGTATTGGTTCTAACGCTTGCAAAAAAGTGTCTCTATTGGTTCCAAAGCTTGCAAAAAAAGTCTATTGTTTCAAAAGCTTGCAAAAAAGTCTATTGGTTCTAATTCTTGCAAAAAGTGTCCCTATTGGTTCTAAAGCTTGCAAAAAAAATGTCTATTGGTTCTAAAGCTTGCAAAAAAGTGTCTATTGGTTCTAAAGCTTGCAAAAAATGTCTATTGGTTCTAAAGCTTGCAAAAAATGTCTATTGGTTCTAAAGCTTGCAAAAAAATGTCTATTGGTTCTAAAGCTTGCAAAAAAATGTCTATTGGTTCTAAAGCTTGCAAAAAAATGTCTATTGGTTCTAAAGCTTGCAAAAAATGTCTATTGGTTCTAAAGCTTTCAAAAAAAATGTCTATTGGTTCTAAAGCTTGCAAAAAAGTGTCTATTGGTTCAAAAGCTTGCAAAAAATGTCTATTGGTTCTAAAGCTTGCAAAAAAAGTGTCTATTGGTTCTAAAGCTTGCAAAAAAATGTCTATTGGTTCTAAAGCTTGCAAAAAATGTCTATTGGTTCTAAAGCTTGCAAAAAAATGTCTATTGGTTCTAAAGCTTGCAAAAAAATGTCTATTGGTTCTAAAGCTTGCAAAAAAATGTCTATTGGTTCTAAAGCTTGCAAAAAAATGTCTATTGGTTCTAAAGCTTGCAAAAAATGTCTATTGGTTCTAAAGCTTGCAAAAAATGTCTATTGGTTCTAAAGCTTGCAAAAAAAAGTCTATTGGTTCTAAAGCTTGCAAAAAATGTCTATTGGTTCTAAAGCTTGCAAAAAAATGTCTATTGGTTCTAAAGCTTGCAAAAAAATGTCTATTGGTTCTAAAGCTTGCAAAAAAATGTCTATTGGTTCTAAAGCTTGCAAAAAAGTGTCTCTATTGGTTCTAAAGCTTGCAAAAAAAATGTCTATTGGTTCTAAAGCTTGCAAAAAATGTCTATTGGTTCTAAAGCTTGCAAAAAATGTCTATTGGTTCTAAAGCTTGCAAAAAAATGTCTATTGGTTCTAAAGCTTGCAAAAAAATGTCTATTGGTTCTAAAGCTTGCAAAAAATGTCTATTGTTTCTAAAGCTTGCAAAAAATGTCTATTGGTTCTAAAGCTTGCAAAAAAATGTCTATTGGTTCTAAAGCTTGCAAAAAATGTCTATTGGTTCTAAAGCTTGCAAAAAATGTCTATTGGTTCTAAAGCTTGCAAAAAAAATGTCTATTGGTTCTAAAGCTTGCAAAAAAATGTCTATTGGTTCTAAAGCTTGCAAAAAAATGTCTATTGGTTCTAAAGCTTGCAAAAAAATGTCTATTGGTTCTAAAGCTTGCAAAAAAATGTCTATTGGTTCTAAAGCTTGCAAAAAATGTCTATTGGTTCTAAAGCTTGCAAAAAAATGTCTATTGGTTCTAAAGCTTGCAAAAAATGTCTATTGGTTCTAAAGCTTGCAAAAAAATGTCTATTGGTTCTAAAGCTTGCAAAAAATGTCTATTGGTTCTAAAGCTTGCAAAAATTGTCTATTGGTTCTAAAGCTTGCAAAAAATGTCTATTGGTTCTAAAGCTTGCAAAAAATGTCTATTGGTTCTAAAGCTTGCAAAAAAATGTCTATTGGTTCTAAAGCTTGCAAAAAAATGTCTATTGGTTCTAAAGCTTGCAAAAAATGTCTATTGGTTCTAAAGCTTGCAAAAAAATGTCTATTGGTTCTAAAGCTTGCAAAAAAGTGTCTATTGGTTCTAAAGCTTGCAAAAAAATGTCTATTGGTTCTAAAGCTTGCAAAAAATGTCTATTGGTTCTAAAGCTTGCAAAAAATGTCTATTGGTTCTAAAGCTTGCAAAAAATGTCTATTGGTTCTAAAGCTTGCAAAAAAATGTCTATTGGTTCTAAAGCTTGCAAAAAAAATGTCTATTGGTTCTAAAGCTTGCAAAAAAAGTCTATTGGTTCTAAAGCTTGCAAAAAATGTCTATTGGTTCTAAAGCTTGCAAAAAAAGTCTATTGGTTCTAAAGCTTGCAAAAAAATGTCTATTGGTTCTAAAGCTTGCAAAAAAATGTCTATTGGTTCTAAAGCTTGCAAAAAAATGTCTATTGGTTCTAAAGCTTGCAAAAAGTGTCTATTGGTTCTAAAGCTTGCAAAAAAAATGTCTATTGGTTCTAAAGCTTGCAAAAAAATGTCTATTGGTTCTAAAGCTTGCAAAAAGTGTCTCTATTGGTTCTAAAGCTTGCAAAAAATGTCTATTGGTTCTAAAGCTTGCAAAAAATGTCTATTGGTTCTAAAGCTTGCAAAAAATGTCTATTGGTTCTAAAGCTTGCAAAAAAATGTACTATTGGTTCTAAAGCTTGCAAAAAATGTCTATTGGTTCTAAAGCTTGCAAAAAAATGTCTATTGGTTCTAAAGCTTGCAAAAAATGTCTATTGGTTCTAAAGCTTGCAAAAAAATGTCTATTGGTTCTAAAGCTTGCAAAAAAATGTCTATTGGTTCTAAAGCTTGCAAAAAATGTCTATTGGTTCTAAAGCTTGCAAAAAATGTCTATTGGTTCTAAAGCTTGCAAAAAAATGTCTATTGGTTCTAAAGCTTGCAAAAAAATGTCTATTGGTTCTAAAGCTTGCAAAAAAATGTCTATTGGTTCTAAAGCTTGCAAAAAAATGTCTATTGGTTCTAAAGCTTGCAAAAAAATGTCTATTGGTTCTAAAGCTTGCAAAAAGTGTCTCTATTGGTTCTAAAGCTTGCAAAAAAAATGTCTATTGGTTCTAAAGCTTGCAAAAAAATGTCTATTGGTTCTAAAGCTTGCAAAAAATGTCTATTGGTTCTAAAGCTTGCAAAAAAAATGTCTATTGGTTCTAAAGCTTGCAAAAAATGTCTATTGGTTCTAAAGCTTGCAAAAAAATGTCTATTGGTTCTAAAGCTTGCAAAAAAATGTCTATTGGTTCTAAAGCTTGCAAAAAAAATGTCTATTGGTTCTAAAGCTTGCAAAAAATGTCTATTGGTTCTAAAGCTTGCAAAAAAATGTCTATTGGTTCTAAAGCTTGCAAAAAAATGTCTATTGGTTCTAAAGCTTGCAAAAAAAATGTCTATTGGTTCTAAAGCTTGCAAAAAAATGTCTATTGGTTCTAAAGCTTGCAAAAAAAGTCTATTGGTTCTAAAGCTTGCAACAAAATGTCTATTGGTTCTAAAGCTTGCAAAAAGTGTCTCTATTGGTTCTAAAGCTTGCAAAAAATGTCTATTGGTTCTAAAGCTTGCAAAAAATGTCTATTGGTTCTAAAGCTTGCAAAAAAATGTCTATTGGTTCTAAAGCTTGCAAAAAAAATGTCTATTGGTTCTAAAGCTTGCAAAAAAATGTCTATTGGTTCTAAAGCTTGCAAAAAAATGTCTATTGGTTCTAAAGCTTGCAAAAAAATGTCTATTGGTTCTAAAGCTTGCAAAAAAATGTCTATTGGTTCTAAAGCTTGCAAAAAATGTCTATTGGTTCTAAAGCTTGCAAAAAATGTCTATTGGTTCTAAAGCTTGCAAAAAATGTCTATTGGTTCTAAAGCTTGCAAAAAATGTCTATTGGTTCTAAAGCTTGCAAAAAATGTCTATTGGTTCTAAAGCTTGCAAAAAAATGTCTATTGGTTCTAAAGCTTGCAAAAAATGTCTATTGGTTCTAAAGCTTGCAAAAAAATGTCTATTGGTTCTAAAGCTTGCAAAAAATGTCTATTGGTTCTAAAGCTTGCAAAAAATGTCTATTGGTTCTAAAGCTTGCAAAAAATGTCTATTGGTTCTAAAGCTTGCAAAAAATGTCTATTGGTTCTAAAGCTGCAAAAAAATGTCTATTGGTTCTAAAGCTTGCAAAAAATGTCTATTGGTTCTAAAGCTTGCCAAAAAATGTCTATTGGTTCTAAAGCTTGCAAAAAAATGTCTATTGGTTCTAAAGCTTGCAAAAAATGTCTATTGGTTCTAAAGCTTGCAAAAAAATGTCTATTGGTTCTAAAGCTTGCAAAAAAATGTCTATTGGTTCTAAAGCTTGCAAAAAAATGTCTATTGGTTCTAAAGCTTGCAAAAAATGTCTATTGGTTCTAAAGCTGGCAAAAAATGTCTATTGGTTCTAAAGCTTGCCAAAAAATGTCTATTGGTTCTAAAGCTTGCAAAAAAATGTCTGTTGGTTCTAAAGCTTGCAAAAAAATGTCTATTGGTTCTAAAGCTTGCAAAAAAATGTCTATTGGTTCTAAAGCTTGCAAAAAAATGTCTATTGGTTCTAAAGCTTGCAAAAAAATGTCTATTGGTTCTAAAGCTTGCAAAAAAATGTCTATTGGTTCTAAAGCTTGCAAAAAATGTCTATTGGTTCTAAAGCTTGCAAAAAAAGTCTATTGGTTCTAAAGCTTGCAAAAAAAAAGACCATTGGTTCTAAAGCTTGCAAAAAAATGACTATTGGTTCTAAAGATTGCAAAAAAATGTCTATTGGTTCTAAGCTTGAAAAAGTGTGTCTATAGGTTCTAAAGCTTGCAAAAAAATGTCAATTGGTTCTAAAGCTTGCAAACAAATGTCTATTGGTTCTAAAGCTTGCAAACAAATGTCTATTGGTTCTAAAGCTTGCAAAAAAAATGTCTATTGGTTCTAAAGCTTGCAAAAAAAATGTCTATTGGTTCTAAAGCTTGCAAAAAAATGTCTATTGGTTCTAAAGCTTGCAAAAAATGTCTATTGGTTCTAAAGCTTGCAAAAAATGTCTATTGGTTCTAAAGCTTGCAAAAAATGTCTATTGGTTCTAAAGCTTGCAAAAAATGTCTATTGGTTCTAAAGCTTGCAAAAAATGTCTATTGGTTCTAAAGCTTGCAAAGAAAATGTCTATTGGTTCTAAAGCTTGCAAAAAAATTCTATTGGTTCTAAAGCTTGCAAAAAATGTCTATTGGTTCTAAAATGCTTGCAAAAAATGTCTATTGGTCTAAAAGCTTGCAAAAAATGTCTATTGGTTCTAAAGCTTGCAAAAAAAATGTCTATTGGTTCTAAAGCTTGCAAAAAATGTCTATTGGTTCTAAAGCTTGCAAAAAAATGTCTATTGGTTCTAAAGCTTGCAAAAAAATGTCTATTGGTTCTAAAGCTTGCAAAAAAAATGTCTATTGGTTCTAAAGCTTGCAAAAAAATGTCTATTGGTTCTAAAGCTGCAAAAAAATGTCTATTGGTTCTAAAGCTTGCAAAAAAATGTCTATTGGTTCTAAAGCTTGCAAAAAATGTCTATTGGTTCTAAAGCTTGCAAAAAAATGTCTATTGGTTCTAAAGCTTGCAAAAAATGTCTATTGGTTCTAAAGCTTGCAAAAAAATGTCTATTGGTTCTAAAGCTTGCAAAAAATGTCTATTGGTTCTAAAGCTTGCAAAAAAATGTCTATTGGTTCTACAGCATGCAAAAAAAATGTCTATTGGTTCTAAAGCTGGCAAAAAATGTCTATTGGTTCTGAAGCTGGCAAAAAATGTCTATTGGTTCTGAAGCTGGCAAAAAATGTCTATTGGTTCTAAAGCTTGCAAAAAATGTCTATTGGTTCTAAAGCTTGTAAAATAATGTCTATTGGTTCTAAAGCTTGCAAAAAAATGTCTATTGGTTCTAAAGCTTGCAAAAAAATGTCTATTGGTTCTAAAGCTTGCAAAAAAATGTCTATTGGTTCTAAAGCTTGCAAAAAATGTCTATTGGTTCTAAAGCTTGCAAAAAAATGTCTATTGGTTCTAAAGCTTGCAAAAAAATGTCTATTGGTTCTAAAGCTTGCAAAAAAGTGTCTATTGGTTCTAAAGCTTGCAAAAAATGTCTATTGGTTCTAAAGCTTGCAAAAAATGTCTATTGGTTCTAAAGCTTGCAAAAAAAGTGTCTATTGGTTCTAAAGCTTGCAAAAAAATGTCTATTGGTTCTAAAGCTTGCAAAAAAATGTCTATTGGTTCTAAAGCTTGCAAAAATGTCTATTGGTTCTAAAGCTTGCAAAAAAGTGTCTATTGGTTCTAAAGCTTGCAAAAAAAATGGCTATTGGTTCTAAAGCTTGCAAAAAAATGTCTATTGGTTCTAAAGCTTGCAAAAAAAGTGTCTATTGGTTCTAAAGCTTGCAAAAAATGTCTATTGGTTCTAAAGCTTGTAAAATAATGTCTATTGGTTCTAAAGCTTGCAAAAAAATGTCTATTGGTTCTAAAGCTTGCAAAAAATGTCTATTGGTTCTAAAGCTTGCAAAAAATGTCTATTGGTTCTAAGCTTGCAAAAAAATGTCTATTGGTTCTAAAGCTTGCAAAAAAATGTCTATTGGTTCTAAAGCTATCAACAAATGTCTATTGGTTCTAAAGCTGTCAAAAAATGTCTATTGGTTCTAAAGCTGGCAAAAAAAATGTCTATTGGTTCTAAAGCTTGCAAAAAAATGTCTATCGGTTCTAAAGCTGGCAAAAAAATGTCTATTGGTTCTAAAGCTTGCAAAAAAAAAGACTATTGGTTCTAAAGCTTGCAAAAAAAAGTCTATTGGTTCTAAAGCTTGCAAAAAAAGTCTATTGGTTCTAATGCTTGCAAAAAAGTGTCTCTATTGGTTCTAAAGCTTGCAAAAAAAATGACAATTGGTTCTAAAATGCTTGCCAAAAAATGTCTATTGGTTCTAAAGCTTGCAAAAAATGTTTATTGGTTCTAAAGCTTGCAACAACAAAAAAGACTATTGGTTCTAAAGCTTGCAAAACATGTCTATTGGTTCTAAAGCTTGCAAAAAATGTCTATTGGTTCTAAAGCTTGCAAAAAATGTCTATTGGTTCTAAAGCTTGCAAAAAACAAGACTATTGGTTCTAAAGCTTGCAAAAAATGTCTATTGGTTCTGAAGCTTGCAAAAAAAATGTCTATTGGTTCTAAAGCTTGCAAAAAAAATGTCTATTGGTTCTAAAGCTTGCAAAAAAGTCTATTGGTTCTAAAGCTTGCAAAAAAATGTATATTGGTTCTAAAGCTTGCAAAAAATGTCTATTGATTCTGAAGCTGGCAAAAAATGTTTATTGGTTCTAACGCTTGCAAAAAAATGTCTATTGGTTCTAAAGCTTGCAAAAAAATGTCTATTGGTTCTAAAGCTTGCAAAAAATGTCTATTGGTTCTAAAGCTTGCAAAAAAATGTCTATTGGTTCTAAAGCTTGCAAAAAAGTGTCTATTGGTTCTAAAGCTTGCAAAAAAATGTCTATTGGTTCTAAAGCTTGCAAAAAATGTCTATTGGTTCTAAAGCTGTCAAAAAATGTCTATTGGTTCTAAAGCTTGCAAAAAATGTCTATTGGTTCTAAAGCTTGCAAAAAATGTCTATTTGTTCTGAAGCTTGCAAAAAAAATGTCTATTGGTTCTGAAGCTTGCAAAAAAAATGTCTATTGGTTCTAAAGCTTGCAAAAAAATGTCTATTGGTTCTAAAATGCTTGCCAAAAAATGTCTATTGGTTCTAAAGCTTGCAAAAAATGTCTATTGGTTCTAAAGCTTGCAAAAAAAAAAGACTATTGGTTCTAAAGCTTGCAAAAAAATGTCTATTGGTTCTAAAGCTGGCAAAAAAATGTCTATAGGTTCTAAAGCTGGCAAAAAAATGCCTATTGGTTCTAAAACTGGCAAAAAAAAAGTCTATTGGTTCTAAAGCTGTCAATAAAATGTCTATTGGTTCTAAAGCTTGCAAAAAGTGTCTCTATTGGTTCTAAAGCTTGCAAAAAAAATGACTATTGGTTCTAAAATGCTTGCCAAAAAATGTCTATTGGTTCTAAAGCTTGCAAAAAATGTCTATTGGTTCTAAAGCTTGCAACAACAATAAAGACTATTGGTTCTAAAGCTTGCAAAAAAAGTCTATTGGTTCTAAAGCTTGCAAAAAAAAGTATATTGGTTCTAAAGCTTGCAAAAAAATGTCTATTGGTTCTAAAGCTTGCAAAAAGTGTCTATTGGTTCTAAAGCTTGCAAAATAAATGACTATTGGTTCTAAAATGCTTGCCAAAAAATGTCCATTGGTTCTAAAGCTTGCAGAAAATGTCTATTGGTTCTAAAGCTTGCAACAACAAAAAAGACTATTGGTTCTAAAGCTTGCAAAAAATGTCTATTGGTTCTAAAGATGCAAAAAATGTCTATTGATTCTAAAGCTTGCAAAAAATGTCTATTGGTTCTAAAGCTTGCAAAAAAAAGACTATAGGTTCTAAAGCTTGCAAAAAATGTCTATTGGTTCTGAAGCTTGCAAAAAAAATGTCTATTGGTTCTAAAATGGTTCATACTAGCGCTCCAGAAAGCCCCCCCTCCCCCTCCCCCTGGTTGGCTTGGCTTGGGTGTGTCTTGAAATTGAAAGGCACTACTGACTGCAAATGGTGGCATGAAGTTGAAAGGCACTACTTACTGCAAATGGTGGCTTGGGTGTGGCTTGAAGTTGAAAGACACCACTTGCTGCAAATGGTGGCATGAAGTTGAGAGGCACTACTTACTGCAAATGGTGGATTGGTTGCTTCGGCTTGAAGTTGAAAGGCACTATTACTGCAAATGGTGGCTTGGTTGCTTTGGCTTGAAGTTGAAAGGCACTACTTACTGCAAATGGTGGCTTGGGTGTGGCATGGGTGTGGCTTGAAGTTGAAAGGCACTATTTACTGCAAATGGGGGCCGTGGGTGCATTGGCTTGAAGTTGAAAGGCACTACTTACTGCAAATTGTGGCTTGAAGTTGAAAGGCACTACTTACTGCAAATGGTGGATTGGTTGCTTTGGCTTGAAGTTGAAAGGCATTACTTACTGCAAATGGTGGCTTGGGAGCTTTGACTTGAAGTTGAAAGGCACTATTACTGCAAATGGTGGCTTGGTTGCTTTGGCTTGAAGTTGAAAGGCACTACTTACTGCAAATGGTGGCTTGGGTGTGGCATGGGTGTGGCTTGAAGTTGAAAGGCACTACTTACTGCAAATGGGGGCCGTGGGTGCATTGGCTTGAAGTTGAAAGGCACTACTTACTGCAAATTGTGGCTTGAAGTTGAAAGGCACTACTTACTGCAAATGGTGGCATGAAGTTGAAAGGCACTATTACTGCAAATGGTGGCTTGGTTGCTTTGGCTTGAAGTTGAAAGGCACTACTTACTGCAAATGGTGGCATGGGTGTGGCTTGAAGTTGAAAGGCACTACTTACTGCAAATGGTGGCATGAAGTTGAAAGGCACTATTACTGCAAATGGTGGCTTGGTTGCTTTGGCTTGAAGTTGAAAGGCACTACTTACTGCAAATGGTGGCATGGGTGTGGCTTGAAGTTGAAAGGCACTACTTACTGCAAATGATGGCTTGGGTGTTGCTTGAAGTTGAAAGACACCACTTACTGCAAATGGTGGCTTGGGAGCTTTGAAGTTGAAAGGCACTACTTACTTCAAATGATGGCGGGTGTGGCTTGGGTGTGGCTTGAAGTTGAAAGACACCACTTACTGCAAATGATGGCTTGGTTGTGGCTTGAAGTTGAAAGACACCACTTACTGCAAATGGTGGCATGAAGTTGAAAGGCACTACTTTGTGCAAATGGAGGCTTGGGAGCTTTGGCTTGAAGTTGAAAGGCACTATTACTGCGAATGGTGGCTTGGTTGCTTTGGCTTGAAGTTGAATGACACTACTTACTGCAAATGGTAGCTTGGGTGTGGCATGGGTGTGGCTTGAAGTTAAAATGCATTACTTACTGCAAATGGGGGCGTGGGTGCATTGGCTTGAAGTTGAAAGGCACTACTTACTGCAAATTGTGGCTTGAAGTTGAAAGGCACTACTTACTGCAAATGGTGGCATGAAGTTGAAAGGCACTACTTACTGCAAATTGTAGCTTGGGTGCTTTGGCATTAAGTTGAAAGGCACTACTTACTGCAAGTGGTGGCTTGGGAGCTTTGGTTTGAAGTTGAAAGGCACTACTTACTGCAAATGGTGGCATGAGGTTGACAGGCACTACTTACTGCAAATGGTGGCTTGGGTGCATTGGCTTGAAGTTGAAAGGCACTATTTACTGCTAATGGTAGCATGAAGTTGAAAGGCACTATTACTGCAAATGATGGCTTGGTTGCTTTGGCTTGAAGTTGAAAGGCACTACTTACTGCAAATGGTGGCTTGGGAGCTTTGACTTGAAGTTGAAAGGCACGTCTTACTGCTAATGGTGGCTTGGGTGTGGTTTGAAGTTGAAAGCCACTACTTACTGCAAATGGTGGCTTGGATGCATTGGCTTGAAGTTGAAAGGCACCACTTACTGCAAATGGTGGCATGAAGTTGAAATGCACTACTTACTGCAAGTGGTGGCTTGGGTGCTTAAGTGGTGGCTTGGGTGCTTTGGCTTGAAGTTAAAAGGCACTACTGTAAATGCACTTACTTCCTGTTTGCACTGTATATTGATTTTAGATAAAACGCTACCACTTACGGCTGCGATTTTTGGCCATCTTACTCAGTCCCCCTCCGCTGAGCAGGTGCAGAGAATTCTTCCCATCAATGAAAAATAAAAGTGTTATTAGTTTTATAAAAAATGTTGAGAATCTCTCTCCTGTCAATCACTCCATGAAAGCCACACCTTTTCCGGTGGGGGGGGGGGGGAGGGGTTATAAAACCCGGAAATGTGGGTGTGGCTCAGTCTCTGCAAGATGGAGGAGGGAGAGGTCACGACTCGCTGTCTTTAGTGGCTTTGCACCCTACTTCAAATGGTATGAAACTGCACTTGAATTTGGTGGCCTTGCACCCTGCTAGAAGTGGTAAGAAACTGCACTTGAATTTGGTGGCCTTATACCCTGCTTGAAATAGAATTTCAAGGATTAGCCGTGAGTCAACTACCAGCCCACCAGCCGTGAGTGAGTGAGTTGCCAGCACAACAGGCTTGATTGATTGAGACGCCAGCCCAAGAATCCATTTGGCGCACAATTTTCATACTAGCCCTCTGGAAACCAGTCCCTTCAGCCCACAACACCCATACTAGCGCTCCAGAAAGCCCCCCCCAACTGGCCACCAATATTAGAATTGGTGGAGAGGTGGAATATTGCGTTGGATGACCAGCCCTCCTGTGTGATGCTGGGACCCAACGGGTCCCACTTAGTCTAGTATTATATATAAGGCAGAGATTGATAGATTCTCGATTAGTAAGGATGTCGGGGGTTATGGGGAGAAGGCAGGAGAATGGGGTTAAGAGGGAAATATAGATCAGCCCTGATTGAATGGCGAAGTAGACTTGATGAGCCAAATGGCCCAATTCTGCTCCTAGCGAACTTATGAACATATGAACTCTGGTGAAACCGACCTACTACAAACCCACTGACTCCCATGCTATCTGGACTACACTTCTTCCCAACCTGCTTCCTGTAAAGACTACTACCAATTCCTCCGTCTACGCTGCATCTGCACCCAGGATGAGGTGTTTCAAACCAGGGTATCGGAGATGTCCTCATTCTTTAGGGAACAGGGGGTTCCCCTCTTCAACTATAGATGAGACTCTCACCAGGGTCTCCTCTATATCCCGTAGCTCTGCTCTCACTCCTCCTTGTCCTCACCTTCCACCCCACCAGCCATCAGATTCAACAGATAATCCTCGGACATTTTCGCCACCTCCAACGGGATCCCACCACCGGACACATCTTCCCATCTCCTCCCCTTTTGGCTTTCCGCAGAAACCACTCCCTCCGTAACTCTCTGGTCAATTTGTTGTTAAAACACAAATTACTTGTGCTATGACACCATGATAAACACTCAACCAAGAAAGCCAAGCCCAAAACCAAAGTAGTATCTAAACTACCTATAAACACTTATGCTATAGGACAATAACTAACTTTATATTCAGTAATAAGCTATCTATGTTAATAAACACACAAGCTAAATGTTTAACCAAGAAACCCAATCCCGATGCCACATAAGAATCTAAAATTCCTTTGCACGGCTAAACCATGGGACAACAAAAACTAAGCCAGTATATCATTGGGATTGTGAACACCTCCCTTCACAGGTGTTTCCTTGAGTTAGGTCCACAACGCCTCGCTACCTGCTCTCACCACCTATGCTACCAGCATACACTATTAGGCAGCTAACCTGAACGTTGGGACAGGCATAAGAGCTGAATGGCCTCAGCTGCTTCCACTTCTTACATTCTATCTTTTCACTTGTACCTAACTTTGTACCTAAGCTGCATAATGATGCCATATTTCATAACATTATTCCCTGGTGAGCTGCTACCTGTATTGGGTAAAAAACTCAAACATGATTTACTTCTTCAGCCAAGTCTTGAAAAGAGCGTGGAAGAGAAACCTATAACAAATTGATAGAGTCTGTTTGTTGTCACCACCTGGCAAAGTTAACGTCCAGAAATTGGACATTGGATTGAAAGTAGCAGTGCAAAGTGACGTTGTGTGAAAATAGGAGACTGGATTCTCGTGACATGTGCAAGCAAAGAGAACTGTATATCACAGGTGCATTCTGCAAGTTGCCCAGTCTCGTGCCCAGAGTAGGAGAATCGAGGACCAGAGGACATAGGTTTAAGGTGAAGGGGAAAAGATTTAATAGGAATCTGAGAAGGAACTTTTTCACACAAAGGGTGGTGGGTGTATGGAACAAGCTGCCCGAGGAGGTAGTTGAGGCTGGGATTATCCCAATGTTTAAGAAGCAGTTAGACAGGTACATGGATAGGACAGGTTAGGAGGGATATGGACCAAGGGCAGGCAGGTGGGACAAGTGTAGCTGAGACATGTTGGCCGGTGTGGGCAAGTTGGGCCGAAGGGCCTGTTTCCACATTGTATGACACAATGACTCTGAGTTCATCTTGTAGAAGCTGTTAAAGAAACAGCACGAGATTCTACTGGATTGAGTCAAGAGATGACGGCTTCCACAGATCAAGAAGCAGATACTATGCCAATTTCGCAATGGAACTTGGGAAACATTTGTGAGGGGTAAATCTGTACAATAACTAGAATAAAGTCACACAGGAGGCTTGGTCCCCCAACTCAATATTCCACCACTCACCCATAGCCCCCAACTACACAGGCACAACTCATTTACCCTCATCCCTAGCACTCTCTCCCCCTCCTCCACCTTCCCTCTTCTTTCCCCTCTCCTCCTCCCCTCCCCCAATCCCTCCCTCACCTCTCCCTCCCTCTCCTTTCCCCTACCCTCAGTCACTCCCTCCCTCCCCCCATAATTCCTCTCTCCTCCCTACCCCCTTCCTATCCCCCTCTCCCCCATCTCCCCCACTCCTCACCTCACCCCCCACTATCCCTCCTCACCTCCCCACTACCCTCCTCTCCCTCTACTCCCCACTCCCTACCTCCCTCACTCCCCCCTCCTCTCCCTCTATTCACCTTCCTCCCCCACTCTCCCTCCTCACCCTCCCCCAATCCCTCCCTCGACTCTCCTTTCCCCTACCCTGGGACGACAGATGGCACAATGGGCTAAGTGTTCGGCTGGCAACCGGAAGGTAGCCGGTTCGAATCCCGCTTGGAGTGCATCCTGTCGTTGTGTCCTTGGGCAAGACACTTCACCCACCTTTGCCTGTGTATGAATGTGTGTGAGTGATTGGTGGTGGTCGGAGGGGCCGTAGGCGTAGTTTGGCAGCCACGCTTCCGTCAGTCTGCCCCGGGGCAGCTGTGGCTACAGAAGTAGCTTACCACCACCGAGTGTGACTGAGGAGTGAATGAATAATGCGATGTAAAGCGCCTTGAGTATTAGAAAGGCGCTATATAAATCCCATCCATTATTATTATTACCCTGTCCCTCCCTCCATAGCTCCCCTCCCCTCCTCTCCCTCTATCCCCTTTCCCCCCCACTCTCCCTCCCCAGAATCTCGAGGTTGCCGCTCCTCTCGCATCTTGCGTGCCCTGGAGGAGCATCAGCCGTCGGCGCCCTTAGAGCCAGGCCTCGGATCGTCCCGGAAGCATCAGCAGCTACGGCTGTGCTGGCATGTGGGCGGGAGTGGAGTGTGGGGGGAGAGCTCGGGGAAATGTTGGGGGAAGAGCCATGGGGGAGAGGGGGGTATCACAGGGGAGGGGGGCAGGAGCCAGCGAGGGGCACCAGAGGGGAAGGGGCTGGAGCTGCGGGGCGTTGCATTGGCAGTGCATTTGGGACTCACAGCGAACGCTGAATGCTCTCCTCCGCCGGGATCAGATTGTCCACTTTCCATTTGGCGACATCTCCGGCTCCATGGTTGGTCCGCACCGAGCCACTTCCGGTCCCTCCGAAAATTGTGTCCGGATGGAGACCTCTGCCGGCCACCAACAGCATACCTCAGCTCCAGAAAAGACGCAATGGCACAGGAAGGGGCGGACCGGAAGTGGCGGCGCTGCCCTAGCAGCTGCGGCTCGCCTGCAGTCTGTTCGTCTTTTCTTTTTTTGTCCTGTTGTCACAGTTTATTTTGGTTTATTTTAGTGTGTATGTGTGGGGGGTGGGAGAAACTTGTTCTAGTCTCTTCCTTCGGGGGGGGGGATGCGACCTTTTCTTGTCGTATCCCACGTCTCCGTCTCCGTCTGCGCTGAGGCCTAATGGCGGAGCTGGCGGCCTCCAACTGGGACCGACCTCGAGGCTCCGGAGGCAGAACCAGCCAGGACTTACCAGCGCGAGGCTGGCCGACTTCGGGGCTGTGCCAGCGTTGCGGCGGCAGCAGCGACCTGACTTCGGAGCCTCGGAGGCTCGGCCGTAGGGCCCAGTGGACGGCATCGTCGGGAGCTCGCAGGTCACAGGTTGGTGACCTGTTTTTCTTCAAATTTTTATTATTCAGGTATTTTACTTTGCTGAAGACAACAAATGAGATCTCATGTGAACTGAAAGATTTCAATGCCATTTAGTACCACACAGGGGTGGAATTCTAAATTATATTTTTGTCTCCAATATGGGGTTAAAATACAAAACCTTCCCACTCAGTCATGGGACCGCTGCTACACTGACACACGCGTTCTTTACTGGATCAGTGTCCACAAAGATGGTGAAAGAATGTGGAAAGATTGGAACCTTTGGTCCTTCCCACCCCCTCTTGTGCAAGTGCCAACTGTGTGCCATGGATGTCAGGTCCCATGTGACTTCCTCTCAAATAACAAGCAGTTACCTGTCCCAGGCAAAAGTTTCACATGACAAACTTTTGTTGGGATCAAACATGTATTCTTTCTGCCTGGAGCCACCAGCCAGCAATCAAAAATTGGATAAGTATTGCCTTCTCTTGCCTAATGAAGTCAGTTCAATGTCATAACTCTTATTTTGAGTGGGGTGAATTCACTCATGACACACCATGTTTTGCTCTAGAGCCCTTCACAGTCCAACAACATTTCACATGAATCCAAAATCTCCCGACTCATTTCCCACTAGGTCTGATCAATTTCTTGGCCTTATTTGATTTTGGCTCTTAGTGCATTTTACATTTTGCAATGTTGCAATATATTTCATCTTTAGCTAAGCTGACAGAGCTTTCATTGTTTGTTAAACGATGTTAATCATTATTTCCTACTGTTTATTGCATTCATAATTCAGATTCTTGTCCTTTGTTATCCTATGAATTAAAGGGTCACCAGCTGGCCAACCAATAAAATTTGATTTGCACTGTTTGTAAAGAAACAGAGGAATTCTGACTCTCTCTCTCTCTCTCTCCCTGATCAGAAGAGAACTGGGCTGGGACATAGAACTCACCCTGATGAAGGTACGTGTCTTTAGAGCTGCACAAGCCTAATGTAATTCCATGGATTGACAAAGTATCTGGAGAACACTCTTGTGAGTATTTATTCCTGTTTTGGTTAGGGATTTATCATTGGTCTTTGTTTTTCTACATGTTCTGGTGGGGAACAAAGATTGACATGTACTGTGAGGACACGATTGGGAGTTGAAGGCCAAAATGTCTGATTTAGATGTTTTAGCCATTACAATGATCTTCACTTTCCCTTCCGCGTGTTTATATATAGCTCAAAGTCGCGTAAACTGTGGATTTTTACCTACCAAGTCTGAATTAAGAATGGAGTGAGTGAGTGAGTCAATCCAGTCACTAGATCTTTTATGCTAACTCCAACTAATAGTTGGAAGATAGGAAGTACTTCAGAAGGGTATGGAGGCACTGAATCTCTGAGCTTTCTTTTCCTCAAAGCTTCGGATCCAGGCTATTGTTGGGGTCATGCCTCAGCACAATTGTCTTCCCATTGAGTTGAGGGTTTATTTCTTTATTTAGAGGGTTGCATATTTTGGAATTCACTGCCTGCTCTAAGCTAACAATATTTCAAAGATGTTTCCTCAATTACGGCCTAATAATGGCGAAAAAATTTATACTTAAATTTTGGAAACAGACAACAGTCCCTACAGTGAAGATGTGAATTACAGATATGTCCGAGACACTACACTTGGGCTTGTCTTGGCGGAAAAACCAGATCACTTTCTTAAGACATGGATACCCTTTACTGAATTTTTACAACAACAGAATGGTAAAACACAAATTTAAATTTAAATCCGATGCTATGATGGGTGGGGGGGAAGGTATATCTCCATCTTTTCTTTTCTTATTTCCTTTTCTTTCTTCTGCACTGCTTTGGTAGCTTAGGGGTCTTTTTCCTGCTCTTTTCTATTTTATCTCTTCATTCTTCTTTTCCTTTTTTTAATCTTTAAATAAAAATTTAGGTTATAAGGTTAAAAATGAAGCTGTGCAATAATTGTATAATTGTTATGCCAATCGTCTTATCCTTGTACAATTGCTTCTAATAAAAATAAAATGTTTAAACTAAATAAATAAAATGATTTCAGTCAATTTGGCACACATCCAATCATTGTCTTCAGTAGGTGGACTTTCACCGCTGAATTTATATCACGTAGACCCCATTGTCATGCCTTATCGCTTTCGACCGAGATTTTCCTAGCTATAACTTAGTTTAGTTTAGATATATAGCGCGGAAACAGGCCATTTAGCCCACTGGGTCCACGCTGACCAGCGATCCCCGCATATTACCACTATCCTATATTACACTAAGGGGGGATCTTATAGAAACTTACAAAATTCTTAAGGGGTTGGACAGGCTAGATGCAGGAAGATTGTTCCCGATGTTGGGGAAGTCCAGAACAAGGGGTCACAGTTTAAGGATAAGGGGGAAATCTTTTAGGACCGAGATGAGAAACCCATTTTTCACACAGAGTGGTGAATCTCTGGAATTCTCTGCCACAGAAGATAGTTGAGGTCAGTTCATTGGCTATATTTAAGAGGGAGTTAGATGTGGCCCTTGTGGCTAAATGGAACAGGGGATACGGACAGAAGGCAGATACAGGATACTGAGTTGGATGATCAGCCATGATCATATTGAATGGCGGTGCAGGCTCGAAGGGCCGAATGGCCTACTCCTGCACCTAATTTCTATGTTTCTATGTTTCTTTTTTTTTTGTTTTTTGTTTTTTTGTTTATTTTATTAGAAGTTAATACAATACAAAACAATACAGTGGCACCTAATTTTAGGTGCCAACTATGTCATACCGTAATCCATTCTATGTACAACCTCTAGTTTTATGTTATGAGAAGGAAGTAAGCAAGATAAGAAAAAGAAAACAATAGAAAGGGGAAAGAGTGGAAAAATAGATGGTAGAGAGTAGAAAAATGTGAAGTGTGGATATAAAAAATAAAAATAAAAAAATAAAAGAAAAAAGAAAAGGTGGAAAGTAGAAATAGAAGAAAAGGCCCCTTAAAAGAGATTTTTTCAAATCTATATTCGGAGATGTAGATCTATCCACGTCATGAACTGAAATCAGCAATCCTTATGGTACCGCTGCATCACATGATTCCAAAAAGTCGATGAAAGGAGACCAACTCCTTAAGAATTGGTCATATTTATCTATTAGTCGGAGTCTCATTTCTTCAAGGCGTGCTATGTCCATCATATTCCTAATCCACATTTTAACAGTTGGTATGGTTGTATTTTTCCAAAATTTAAGTATCAATTTCTTTCCAATTATTAACCCATAATTTTAAAAAACATTTTGGTCTTTATTTAAATTGGTATCTTCTCCTATTATTCCAAATATAATCCATTCCATTTTGGGTTCTATTGTTTCTATGTTTCTATCCTACATTTTACCATTGCAAGTGATTATCCTTCAAAAGCACTATCATAAATTTTACATTTATACCAAGCCAATTAACCAACAAACCTGTAGGTCTTTGGAGTGTGGGAGGAAACCAAAGATCTTGGAGAAAACCCACAGGTCACGGGGAGAATGTACAAACTCCGTACAGACAGCACACATAGTCGGGATCGAACCCGGGCCTCTGGCGCTGCAAGCGCTGTAAGGCAGCAACTCTACTTGCGCCACTGTGGCTGCCCTAGTTTAAACTAAACTAAATTAAACTTCTTAATTAACCATGTTCAAGAAGGAACTGCAGATGCTGGAAAATCGAAGGTAGACAAAAGTGCTGGAGAAACTCAGCGGGTGCGGCAGCATTTATGGAGTGAAGGAAATAGGCAACGTTTCGGGCCGAAACCCTTCTTCAGACTGATGGCAAATTAACCAAATGGCAGACAGCTAACTTTGTATTGATCTTAGTATTTGTTTATTACTGGCATGGATAATAAGATACAGTGAAATCTTTGTTCTCTTTGTTTCAAGAAAATCGTCACATATGTGAGTACATCAGGCAGTACAAAAGAGAAAATTAACAGAGTACAGAATAGACTGCTACAGCTACAGTGAAAGTGCAGATTTTTTTAAATGCAAGGGATACAACGAGGTTGATTTGAAGATCAGGAATTCATCTACAACGTTTGTCTAGAACTTCATTGACACCTGCAGATGCACGTGGAGTGATCTTTCTGCTTGAAAACGTTTGCGTCTGAAGCCCCAAGATGTCAGGCAGTGCCTGGCACAAGGAGTAGGCCTTCTTTTGTGTGCTCTTCAATGCAGAACATAAACAGGAAAATAGATGTGTCCTTTGTAGGGCCTGGATGTGGAAATCTGCAGGAGAAGCCTGTGGTGGAGGGGAGGGTGGAGTATTGGATGGCTGGGTCAGCTGAGAGTTCAATGTCAGTGAGCAGGGTCAGGGGTTAGGTAGTGATGACTGTGATAGTGGTCGGTAGGTTGTGGGTGGTGGTCGGTCAAGGTGAGGCGATGGTGGTCAGGGATTGTTATACATGGTCTGGGACAGGTGATGGTAGTCAGAGTTTGTGATCCATGGTCAGGGAGAGGCGATGGTGGTCACCGATTGTGATCAGCAGTCCGTGAGCGATGATCCTTTTCCAAGATTGTGATCCATGGTCGGAGAGAGGCAATGGTGTTCAGAGCTTGTGATCTGGGGTCGGGGAGATGCAATGGTGGTTTGGGATTGAGATCTAGGGTGAGTGTGTGAAGTGTTGCTGGTCAGCGGCAGTGAAGTGCGGGCGGTGGTTGGGCGGTTGTACTCAGTGACCAGGGAAGGTTTGGTGAATTAGTGCAAATTTGCTTCAGTAGACCAGGATCTTCTGTTTGGACAGTTAGGGTCAGTGGATCAGGTGGCATTGTCAGGATGAGCTTCTTCCCAACAACCATCAGGCTATTGAACATTATAACCTCCAACTAAACTTCAAACTATGAGATGCCTTGGTTTCATTATGGACTTTGAGTTTTGTTTTGTTTTGCACCATATTTGTTTATTTAATTGAACTGTTTTTTTTGTTCTGTTTATTATATTATCTATTGAGTATTGTGTTTACAAACCTGTTGTGCTGCTGCATGTAAATATGTCATTGTTCCATTTTGGTGCCTTTGACCATTAATAAACACTCTTGACTCTTGATGTGTTTGGATGGGAGTAGTGGGTGGTATTGGGCACAAGTAAGTCAATGAATTAAAAGGGACTTACCCGAGTTTGGTTCTCATCACAGGTCCAGGATCTTTTGGGGGAAGACCCCCCTCAAATCTTGTCACTGCAGAGGAAGCACAGTTGTTAAACCTCAGTTGAGCTGAGCATGTCGAGTCGTAGATGCTCTTTGAAACCACGTGAACTATTGAATTCCTGGCAATACTTGCATGAGGGAGTGTGGTCGGTATGGACAACAGCTGATTAACGCATGTTTCTTGACATGGAGTAGTGTATCAAGTGGGCTAACCAGTGCAAACCAACACAGAAACAATGATAATCACTCTCCACAACAAGAAAAATCTATTCTCGTTGGAATTAGCTGAGACTAATTTGAACACTCAGGGTATGTGTTATAGCTGATAACAAAAGCCATCACATTCCATCAACTAAATTGCTACTGTTTCTACCGAAGTGAGAATATTACAAATGCAAGGGATAAATATTATTTATAGCTCATTTTAAATGGGTTGAGAAATATACAATGCATAATATTCATTGTGCAGCTTTTATTAAATCGAGTCGCCACATCCAAACTAAGATTAAAATGAGAAGCAGGTAATGAGTATATATATTTAAAATTCTCAACGTAATGATTACAGTGAGAATGAGTTTGAGAAGAAGACAGTGAGATATAGTTGTGAAAATAAGTGTATTGGAGTCTGCACCATCATGACTAAAGTACAGATGAAACTGATGTCCACAAAATTACATAACAAAGCAAACTTAAATCACTGTAATGAAAGTTTCTGACATGCCAACCACCGACAGAGGAAACACAAATTGGTTTCGTCAGAGAACCAGCAATGAATACATCTCTCAAAGCTTGCAAAAACATGTTAGGCATTAATACGCCAAATTCTAAAACCCATTTTAATTTGAAACATTTTTACTTCCTTCTTTTGGTTTTGTTTACTGCTGTGTATTTTGTATGGTCCCTTCATCCAAGTAAAGTCGCAGTTCCAAGGTGATAAAAAATCTCTGGTCCATTGTTCAGTTACATTGAATAAAATATCAAAACACATCGAAAGCCCAAGGCATCCCACCAATGGAATTTGCATATGTTGTTGATCAATTTTGCGAGCACACAATGAAACATTGGTTATAATATTTATTGTAACTCTGTACTCTGTAAATAATTCCAAATTAAAGAACTGCTTTGCACGCAAAAAATGAAAATCTGATTTAAAAGCATAATCGTTTCAGAATGCACTGCATTGTTCTTAGGTAAATAACTAAAAATGCAAGTTTAATAATCCAGCATTAGTGGGAATTAAGGTGTGTAACAGGTTGGAACAATGTAGTCAATTATTTGTCTCAAAATTACTGATTGCGATATTGGACTATTAACATGTGCTTTAGTTGAATGATTTTCCATATGCTCAGCAGTTTATCTGAGACTTTGATCCACACAAAACAGATGGGTAAGTGCTTCTGTTGAAATATCCTGCAGAAGGATGTTGTAGAAAGAATTAAGACTTGCATTTCATGCTTGCCATTTTTATAGCATCATTCACAATCTCAGGGCGTTTTAGTTTAGAGAAAACAGGCCCTTCTGCCCACCGAGTCCACCTTGACCATCGATCACCCGTTCACACATTAGTTCTACACACACCCTCCACACTTGGGGCAATTTACAGAGGCCAATTAATCTACAAACCTGCATGTCTAAATTTAGATTAGTTTATTAATTTGCTTTATTATTGTCGCGTGTACAACGGTACAGTGAAAAGCTTTGTTTTGCACGCTATCCAGTCAGCGAAAAGACTATATCGGTGGGCGGCGCGACTCACGTCGCAGCGGCCTCTGCAGTCCGTCTGTCTTTTTATTATTTTTTGTCTCGTTTGAATGTAGTTTTTATTATTTTTTTTGTGTATGTGTGTGGGTATGTGTGTGGGGGGCGGGGGAAACTTTAAAAATCTATCCCCTGCATGGAGAACCCGACCTTTTCTCTGTCGGGTCTCCGTTGTCATTGGGGCTGCAACGTGGAGCGGCCTCCAGCAGGAACGACCTGGGGCTCCAGTCGCGGAGCCTGCGGACCTACTCACCATCGCGGAGCTGGCCGAGTCCGGAGCGGGTGGAGCGGTGGTGGCGCGCTGCTGCGACCCGACCCTGGGGATTCGGAAGCTCCAACCGCAGGTCTGGCAGACAGGAACACCGGGAGCCCGCGGGTCCCTGCTGGGAGACCGCTTTTCGGGGCTTCCGCAACGGCGACTTCACCCGCCCGAGTTGTGGGGTTGAAGATTACCTGTAGCGGGGCCTTACATCACTGCCCGGCATGACTTGGAATGGCTGCGGGACTTTGCTAGCGCCCGCCAGGAGCTCCAACAACAAGACCCGGAGCGTGGCCTTGCATCACCCGGCGCGGTGTTAATGGTCGCGGGACAATTGCCATCGCCCGCCGGGGGCATTGACTTTGACTCTGACATCGGGAGGGGAATGGGGAGTGCAGGGGAGAGATAAGTCTTTGCCTTCCATCACAGCGAGGAGGAGATGCGCTGTGATGGATGTTTGTGTGGATTGTGTTGTGTCTTGGTTCTTTCTTGTGTGTATGACTGCAGAAACAACATTTCGTTTGAACCTCAATGGGGTTCAAATGACAGATAAATTGTATTGTATTGTATTGTATTGTATTGTATATCAAGCTGTCCATAGTGTACAGATACGGGATAATGGGTATAATGTTTAGTGCAAGGTAAAGTCCAACAAAGTCCGGTAAAAAATAGTTCAAAGATCTCCAACAAGGTAGATGGGTGGTCAGGACCAAGTTTGTGATGTGGGAGGAAAGCAGAGCACCCAGAGGAAACACACACAGTCACATGGAGAATGTACCATCTCTACACAGACAGCACCCAAAGTCAGAATCAAACATGGATCTCTGGCACTGTAAGGCAGCAGCTCTCCCAGCTGCGCTACTGAGCTTCCCTATGGCATGGAATAGAATAAATTATTTTGAGCTAATTATATACATTTGAAGTATGAAAAGTGCATTCACACTTTTTTGAAGGTTCAGAAAAGGGGGGCGTCATGTTTCCCATTCCAAGCAATACTGAAATTAACCTTGTTTCCTCCAGTTTTCACCCACACCCTAGAGATGTACACGTTAGTAGGTTAATTGGTGACCCCAAATTATTTCTAGTTTGTAGGCGAATTGTAGAATCTAAGGGGAGTTGTTGGGAATGTAGGGACAAGAGATTACATGGAAAATTAATGGGGTCATGGGACCATTCACCAACACAGTACAAATGAAAAACTGATATGTTCACGTTCACATGGACCATCTCTTCCTTCATCAGTTCCGACACCACTACAGGCTGCACTTTCAGAGTAAAACCACGCCAGAAACCATTTGATAAGCAGCAGATAGACACAAAATGCTGGAGTAACTCAGCAAGATAGGCAGTATCTCTGGAGAGAAGGATGATTTGGGTCGCGACCCTTCTTCAGACAGATATGCAGCAGTCTCACCAGCATCCGTCTCTTATGAATGTAAATCCCCTCGCACGTATTATCCATTGCAAGTATTATTCATTGGTAACTGGCTCTATAAGTGGGCAGAATAACCTCTAAATTTTATCTGGAATGGATAATCTCCTTCAGTCTAATCTACATCACCCCAGCACCTCTTGGTTGATTGATTGCATTGATTGAAAGATACAGCGTGGAACCAGGCCCTTCAGCCCACTGAGTCCACACCAACCATCAATCTATGTTATCCCACTTGCGCATCACTCCCTACCCTCCAGGGGCAATTTACAGATGTGCGGAGCAAGTTTTTTTACACAGAGGGTGGTGAGTGCCTGAAGCATGCTGCTGGGAATGGTGGTTGAGGCAGATGCGATAGTGGCATTTAAGAGGCTTTTGAACAGGCATATAAAAATGCAGGGATTTGGATTATATGGTATCATAGCCGGCACAGACATTGTGGGCCGAAGGGCCGGTTCCTTTGCTGTGCTGTAATCTTCTATGTTCTATGAAGTCACTTCTCATTCATTAACTTCAAATGTCCCCAGGATTGCAGGATGCAAAAGTGGGATAACATAGAATTAATGTATGGGTGATCGATGGTCAGCATGGACTCGGTGGGCTGAAGGGCCTGTTTTCATGCTGTTTCCCTAAACGAGACTAAACTTGGTCTACAGTCAGCAATCGTCTCGCCTCCTCTGTGCCTCAATCAGTCTAATGAAACTGCACTGCACTGATTGTGTGGCTTCCTGCTGCCTGCTATTAATCAAATTAAAGTCCTGGATATAGCAAGTCAGAGTAGGGGACAGCTGCAAGCAGGAGGAATTAGAAAGTGCAGTTTGGTATTCCATCCCTTGGTGATGATACATTGAGGTGCTCAGTTGCCTGTTGTTTATTTTAAAAATGCACGTAAATTCAATAAAGAAACCTGCGGTTGCATTTGGATGTTGGATGTTGAATGTCTAATGTCTGAACGTTAGTGGAGATGTCTGAATATTGCAGTGCTCGTCAAATGGCTGCTACAAATTGATCGATGACAAGAAGTGACAGCGAGGATAATGCAAGATTATTTAAGATGGAAAAGAGAAAGAAACGTGTAAAACATGCAAGAGTATAGAGTAATTGTCAAATTTGAGGTCCCAAGGTACTGCAAATGCTGGAACCTGGCATAGAACTTAAAGTAACCCATTGGTTAAGGCAGCATCTCTGATGGATATGGATAGGTGACATTTTTTGTTGCGCCACCTTCTTCTGACTGCATAACCCACTGAGTTACTCCAGCACTTTGTATTCTTGTCCAAACAGAATGTGTGTGGATCTGGCCAGACCAGTTGTGAGTTGGGAAGACTCCTTCAAGTGTGGGTGCAGAAGTATTGTAGTTATCCAGACTCTTAAGCTAATAACAGAATATATGAGTTCAAATCCTGCTCAGGCATGATGGTAAATTCAAGTACTTTTATGCTACTAAATTGTTGCAAAATCCATTTAGTTATTTGATATGGATGGAAACAAAACAATGAGAGCAGCTGAAGGAACTCATCTGGTCAGGTAGCATCTATGGAGGAAACTGGATCCTAAACATCGACCGTTCATTTCCTTCCACATATACTTGCCTGACCCACCAAGTTAATACAGGGTCTCTCCTTACTTGCTACAGATTCCAGCATCTGCAGTCTCTTGTGCCTCCATGTAAAGAAATAACATTGTTATTCTATATTGTAACCCAGACCACAGTTATCCCCTGAAAATGCCACACAAGCCACACGTTTCAATGGCAATTAGAGATGGGCAACAAATCTTGGCTTTATCATTAATTGCCAGAAATGATGAATGAATAAAAGCCATGTGGTTGGATTTTATAAATAACCAATTGTAATGAGAGGATGAAATCACTAGATGGCAACAAAATATAATGGAAGTGTTCAAATTCAACTGAGCAAATGCATAAACAGTGATAAATCAGTGGGAAACTGAGGCATATTGTGACCATCTATGGGGATACATTTTGTAGACATTAGCTATCT
>NW_022630895.1:0-45068 GCF_010909765.2 Amblyraja radiata
AGCACCTGCCTCAAGTAGCACCGTGGGCAGATGGTTCCATATACTCTTTCTGTAATCCCTCACATATATCCTTTCAATTATCCCTATCATGGATGAGTTTGATGGTAAAGTAGTTTATGGACAGAAAAGAGCAACGGTAGGTAGCACGTTTAAGGGTCATGTTGATGCTTTGGCACCGACCGAGCAAGAGCTGGCTGCTCTTGAAAAGGAGGCGCAGTCGTATTTCTTACAGTTTGGCTTTCTTCCCAACCAATTGTTCAAGCGCTTTTGATTGCAACATGCGCCTTAATTTAGTTCCACAAAGAAACTGACAAGTTACTAAAGAACAATTGTGTTAACTGCAGTATTTTATAATCTGCTGCATAATACAGCTATTCTAATACATTAGTTTATACTGCTCAATCTCGTGTGGCTATACGCCACTTGTCCCTCTAAGAAGTTGGACGCGGACCACTCCTTCAAATTCTTCAAATTTGTTTTTCAAGAGCTGGTGCAGCCAGATTCAAAGATGTTTATTTATTTTCAGAATTTCAGAACTATTTGGTACAAAAATATTTGTAAATATTACATCACATAAGTCATTAATAAACACCTGACATCAGATTTAGAATCGCAGTGTATTTAGACATGTTTTAAACATTAATAAAATGCCATCTACAACAACATTGTATTCATAACATCAAAAAAAGACTAGAAAACACAAAGGTCTTCAATCCTTCTTTCAATACTTCTACCAATCCTATAGTTAGTTTATTTTTATCCTCTGATACAGCTTGCTGCCCTGCCTTTACCGCATAATATTGGTTACCTTTCAAATTATAAATCATGAATTTACTGGAGAACGTATACTCAGATTTCCAGAGGAGTATAACGGTTCTAAACCCCGTAACACTTTACCTCGGTATTTCCCCAGTAACCCACGCTGTTCCCATTCCCCATCTAAGGGCATCCTCACAGTTGCCACGACTCCAATGTCCTTCCGTTTAATGAGTCATCTATTGATATTTTACCAACTAATCTGAGTCCTGCTGTGATTGCCAATTGCAGTAACTAATTCCCAAATAAATGGTTTTAAATAACCAAGGGGGCAAAGTCAGGTCAAAGTACTTGAGGAAAAAAAGGCACTGCTGGAGTAACAGCTTCTCTGGAGAAAATTGATAGGTGACGTTTCGGGTCGAGACAGGTCTTCAGTCTAAAGTTACTCCAGCACTTTTTTTGGTAAGCCAGCATCTGCAGTTCCTTGTTTCTTCAAATACATTGACCTATTTGATAGGGGATCTATCGCAGTCGCTGCCTCAAAAAGGCTGGCAACATCATCAAGGAGCCACACCATCCTGGCCACACACTCATCTCTCCGCTGCCATCAGGTAGAAGGTACAGGAGCCTGAAATCTGCAACATCCAGGTTCAGGAACAGTTTCTTCCCCACAGCCATCAGACTATTCAACACAACTTCAAACAAACTCTGAACTATAACAGCCCATTGCACTTTATCTGTTTATTTATGTGTGTATATATGGTCTATGGTAGATAGACACACTGATCTGTTCTGTATTTATGCCGACTATATTCTGTTGTGCTGCAGCAAGCAAGAATTTCATTGTCCTATCTGGGACACATGACAATAAAACTCTCTCTTAACTTGTATTGAATCTCTGGTCATTTGACTTGGAGATCACTCGGCAACCTCTTATCCAGTTAAACCACAGGCTGGTGCCCATATTCACACTCCACAGATGCACTTCATGCATGGTTGCTTGTTCCTTTAACAAATGTTGGAGAACGTCAAGCCAGCATTTGATAAATCAAATAGTCAGTAACAGTATATTGTTTCTTCCCTCTCAGTCCCTCGGTCTCACCTGTTCAAGAAGGAACTGCAGATGCTGGAAAATCGAAGGTACACAAAGATGCTGGAGAAACTCAGCGGGTGCAGCAGCATCTATGGAGCGAAGGAAATAGGTAACATTTCGGGCCGAAACCCTTCTTCAGACTGATAGGGGGTGGCGGGGAGAAGGAAGGAAAAAGGAGGAGGGGGAGCCCGAGGGCTGGGGGATGGGAGGAGACAGCTCGAGGGCTAAGGAAGGGGAGGAGACAGCAAAGCAAGGGCTAACAAAATTGGGAGAATTCAATGTTCATGCCCGCCGGATGCAGGCTCCCCAAGCGGAATATGAGGTGCTGTTCCTCCAATTTCCGGTGTTGCTCGCTCTGGCCATGGAGGAGACCCAGGACAGAGAGGTCGGATATTGAATGGGAGGGGGAGTTGAAGTGCTGAGCCACCGGGAGGTCAGGTAGGTTCTTGCGGACCGAGCGGAGGTGTTCGGCGAAACGATCGCCCAACCTCCGCTTAGTCTCACCGATGTAGATCAGCTGACATCTAGAGCAGCGGATGCAGTAGATGAGGTTGGAGGAGATACAGGTGAACCTCTGTCGCACCTGGAATGACTGCTTGGGTCCTTGAATGGAGTCGAGGGGGGAGGTAAAGGGACAGGTGTTGCATTTCTTGCGGTTGCAACGGAAAGTGCCCGGGGAGGGGGTGGTACGGGAGGGAAGGGAAGAATTGACAAGGGAGTTGCGGAGGGAGCGGTCTTTGCGGAAGGCAGACATGGGGGGAGATGGGAAGATGTGGCGAGTGGTGGGGTCACGTTGGAGGTGGCGAAAATGACGTAGGATTATTTGTTGTATGTGACGGCTGGTGGGGTGAAAGGTGAGGACTAGGGGGACTCTGCCCTTGTTGCGAGTGCGGGGATGGGGAGAGAGAGCAGTGTTGCGGGGTATGGAAGAGACCCTGGTGCGAGCCTCATCTATGGTGGAGGAGGGGAACCCCGTTCCCTGAAGAATGAGGACATTTCAGATGCCCTGGTGTGGAACGCCTCATCCTGGGAGCAGATGCGGCGTAGACGGAGGAATTGGGAGTAGGGGATGGAGTCCTTACAGGAGGCAGGGTGGGAAGAAGTGTAGTCCAGATAGCCATGGGAGTCAGTGGGTTTATAGTGGATGTCGGTCAGAAGTCTATCACCTGCGATGGAGATAGTGAGATCAAGGAATGGTAGGGAAGTGTCGGAAATAGTCTAGGTGTATTTGAGTGCCGGATGGAAGTTGGTGGTGAAGTGGATGAAGTCAGTCAGTTGTGTGTGGGTGCAGAAGGTGGCCCCAAAGCAGTCGTCAATGTAACGGAGGTAGAGGTCGGGGATGGGGCCCTGGTACGTATTGAACAAGGATTGTTCGACGTACCCGACAAAGAGGCAGGCGTAGCCGGGGCCCATGCGTGTGCCCATAGCTACGCCTTGTATTTGGAGGAAATGGGAGGAGTCAAACGTGAAGTTATTGAGGGTAAGGACCAGCTCCGCTAGGCGGAGGAGAGTGTCAGTGGCTGGGTATAGGTTGCTCCTCTGGTCGAGGAAGAACCGGAGGGCTTTGAGGCCATCCTGGTGGGGGATGGAAGTGTAGAGTGACTGGACGTCCATGGTGATGTTTCTCCAGCATTTTTGTGTACCCTCGGTCTCACCTGTTGGTTTCAGTACCTCTGACCACACTTCATCGCTCACATCGTTGTTCGAGTCACCATCCCTTGATTAGGTAATATACTTCTCTCAGTCGTCAGGACTTCAACAATGAAAGTGAATAACATATTGTTCAATACTAGCACACGACATCAAAGAAAACATTACCTCGAAAAGGCGCCAAACGCCATCCTTTATGGCATTTCTTATCAGAGCAGATCGCACCACTGCCCCCTCCCTGAGCCAATCATAAGCCCCCCTTGTCTGCATTGTTTCTGCGCTACCAGCGGCAGGAGGCGCGATGGTCGACCCAACTATTACAATACAATACAATGCCGTTTATAGTCATTTGAACCTCAAATGACAATAAACATATTGTCGGACGATGTAAGGCCCTGCTCCGGGTCATTTTCAACCCCGCAATTTGGGCGGGAGAAGTTGCCGTTGCGGGAGCCATGATCATATTGAATGGTGGTGCAAGCTCGAAGGGCCGAATGGCCTACTCCTGCACCCATTTTCTATGTTTCTAAATGAAGTTCAAACGAAATTTGGTTTCTGCAGTCATACAACAAGAAAAAAACCAAGACTCACATTAACACAATTTACACAAACATCCATCACAGTGAATCTCCTCCTCACTGTGATGGAGGCAAAGTCATTGTCTCTCCCCTGTTTTCCATTCTTCTCCCGATGTTAGAGCCCCCGGTGGGCGATGGCAAGTCCCACGGCCGTTAAGGCAGCGCCAGGCGATGTAAGGCCCTGCTCCGGGTCGTTTTCAACCTCGCAATTCGGGCAGGAGAAGTTGCCATTGCGGGAGCTCTGAAAAGCGGTCTCCCACAAGGGACCTGTGAGCTCCCGATGTCACCGTCCACAGGGCCTACGGCTGGAGCCTCCGAAGTTGGGTCACAGCAGCGCGCCACCACAGCTCTCCACGCTCCGAAGCCGGCCAGCTCCACGATGGTGAGTCCGCAGGCTCCGCGACTGGAGCCTGCAGGTCGTTCCGATTGGAGGCCGCACCACGGTGCTAGGCCCCAACGACAATGGAGACCCGACAGGGAAAATGCCGGGTCCCACGTACAGGGTAGACATTTTAATGTCCCCCCCCCCCCTCACCCCCCACATATACACAGGTACAAATCAGTCACCTCCATTTTCCCCCGTGGTCGGGACCATAAACCTCCGCAGTCACCGCTGCGGGCGGCCAGATGTACAGGCAAGGTAAGTCCCTAATCGGTGCTTCCCTACTGGAGACTGCAGTTAGAAGCACCTACAAAGACGAGGTAGGCCGCAGGCTGGTGGTCGGAGCTCTTCTCCAGGGATTCCCGGCGAGGGATCCCGCTCCGGATGGTAAGTAAGTAAGTCCCCGCCGCGCCCGCGGCTAGAAGCACCGCAGATCGCGGCTTCAAGCTGTTGTAGGCCGCAGGCCGGTGGTCGGAGCTCTTCTCCTCCAGGGTCCCCAACGAGGGATCCCAGGCTCCGGACGCCGCGCCAGCTGGAATCTCCGCAGACCGTGGCTTCAGGCTGCCGCGGGCCAGCGATCGGAGCACTCCCTTCTGGCGACCCCCTGGCGAGGGCTCGCCCGCTCCGTGATGAAAAGTTCACGCTGCGCCCGCTGCTGAAGCTCCGGGCCCGACTCCGGGAATTCCAGAAGATTAGTCAAGCATGATTTCCCCTTCGTAAATCCATGCTGACTCGGACCGATCCTGTTACTGCTATCCAAATGTTCGGCTATCTCATCTTTTATAATTGAATCCACCATCTTCCCCACCACCATTGTCAAGCTAACTGGTCTATAATTCCCCGTTTTCTCTCTCCCCCCTTTCTAAAAAAGTGGGATAACAGTAGCTACCCTCCAATCCACAGGAACTGATCCTGAATCTATAGATTATTGGAAAATTATCACCAATGCATCCACGATTTCTAGAGCCACTTCCTTAAGTACTCTGGGGTGCAGACCATCCGGCCCTGGGGATTTATCAGCCTTCAGTTCCATCAGTCTACGCAGCACCATTTCCTGCCTAATGTCACCCCAGATCCTCTGGCCACTACTATATCAGGAAGATTGTTTGTGTCCTCCTTAGTGAAGACGGATCTAAAGTACGTTCAACTCATCTGCCATTTCCTTGTTCCCCATAATAAATTCAGTCTTCAAGGGTCCAACTTTGGTCTTAACTAATTTTTTTCCTCTTCACATACCTAAAGAAGCTTTTACTATCCTCCTTTATATTCTTGGCTAGCTTACCTTCGTACCTCATCTTTTCTCCCCGTATTGCCTTTTTAGTTATCTTCTTTAGTTGCTCTTTAAACGTTACCCAATCCTCTTGCTTCTAGCTCATCTTTGCTATGTTGTACTTCTTCTCTTTCCAGTCAACTTTGGCCAGCTCCTCCCTCATGGCCCCATAGTCCCCTTTATTCAACTGCAACACTGACACCTTCGATCTACCCTTCTCCCTCTCCAATTGTAGATTAAACCTGACCATGTTATGGTCACTGCCTCCTAATGGCTCATTAACCTTGTTCCTTTATCAAATCCGGTTCATTACATAACACTAAATCCAGAATTGCCTTCTCCCAGGTAGGCTCCAATACAAGCTGTTCAAAGAATCCATCACAAAGGCACTCTACAAAGTCCCTTTCTTGGGGTCCAGTGCCAACCCGATTTTCCCAGTCTCTCTGCATGTTGAAATCTCCCATAACAACTGTAACATTACTTTTGCTACATGCCAATTTTAACTCCTGATTCAACTTGCACCCTATGTCCAGACTATTGTTTTGGGGCCTATAGATAAATCCCATTAGGGTATTTGTACCCTTACAATTCCTTAGTTCTATCCATACTGACTCCACATCTCCTGTTTCAATATCACCCCTTGCAAGGGACTGAATTTCATTTCTCACCAACAGAGCTACCCCACCTCCTCTGCCCACCTGTCTGTCTTTTCAATAGGAGGTATACCCTTGGATATTCAGTTCCCAGCCCTGGCCCTCTTGCAGCCATGTCTCTGTAATTCCCACAACATCATACTTGCCAATTTCTAACTGAGCCTCAAGCTCGTCCACTTTATTTCTTATTCTTTGCGCATTCATATACAACACATTGACCTCGGTATTCACCTCCCCCCCTCTCACCGTTCGCAATTGGACCTGATCTTACTCTCTTATCCCTTCTCGAACTTCCCTTCCCATTAATTCGAGAGTCTTCGATAGACTGGGATCATTGTATAAACCATCGACACACTTATATTGGTGGTTTCCATCTTTCCAATAAACAACTTCCAGAGATATTACCCACATTATTTTCCATTGTTGAGTTCTCCAATTTTATTCTCATTATTAGGTGCTTTTGAAATCTAAGGAGTTAACTGCACCTAATCCTCCTGTTACAGTGTCCATTACATTTCTCTCCATCCTTTTGTCTCCAAGTTTGCCGATGCTGATGCATAGCTCATATTATATTTATCCCTGGGATCATTTGTTGTCCATGCTTGGTACTCTTTCAGTTTCCATTTTACTTTCCTCTTCTTTATTCCTTTCAGAATGAAATGAAACAATTCCCTCAACCCCACTTTTGCAAGGCGGGGTCTGACGTGAATGACTGGCAAAGTATTCCAAGACCTCTCATTTGTATTTTACCAGAAACAAGCTGAACCTCAAGCACGCTACACATTTGCATTCTCGGAGATAGGAATCCAGGATTTAAGACAAACACTGTGATTACATCAAAGCAAGTATTTCCCTAAACAACACAAAATTCCTAAATCATTAATTCAAAAGTTTTGAGAAACATCTTTTAACCTGTTGGAAATGCATTGTTGTTAAAAAAAAGCAATGTTAAAGATTACATCCAATTGATCCTATATCTCATCTAATACCAGTTTCAAATTCCCAGTGTACGTACACATTAATCGACAATTTCCCCAAATGCCAATTTATTTCTGATATGCTGGCATCTCATATTCTCACTTTTCTAATAATTGTCCCTGCCTGTCTCTGTTTCTGTCTGTTTCTGTCTGTTTCTGTCTCTGTCTCTGTCTCTGTCTCTGTCTCTGTCTCTGTCTCTGTCTCTGTCTCTGTCTCTGTCTCTGTCTCTGTCTCTGTCTCTGTCTCTGTCTCTCTGTCTCTATCTCTGTCTCTGTCTCTGTCTCTCTTCTCTCTGTCTCTCTGACTCTGTCTCTGTCTCTGTCTCTCTCCCTGTCTCTCTTTCTCTCTCTCTCTGTCTCCCTCTCTAAAATCAATTCTAAACAAAAGAAATAGGGGAAAAAAAAAACTTAAAGCACAAATAAAATGAGTCAAAACCATGCTTGCACTCCTCTTTCTTGAGAACCTTTATAAATAATCGAATGGATGCACAGTTTCCACAGTGAAAACTTCTAAAACATAATCCAAAGAATAAAAGTAAAGACGCCTGGCTGGGGTCCCACACACAACACACACAACTTCTTAAAGAGAAACAAGAGGCCTGGCAAATCCACCTCACACGCAGTATTAAAACCTTTCACTGAGTCACATCCTATTGCCATGGAATATAGGATTAATATTTAAATATCTTCCATCATAGATTTAACAAACAAATATTTGCTTCACTCACTCACCTAAAGCTACAATTTGCCACACCTTGCTCTATTCTAAAATTCATAAACAGTTCCCAGTTCAATGGGTCAATGCTACTTTATTGTCACGTGTACCTAGACACCATGAAATTCCTTTTTTGCATACAGTTCAGTAAAAATCTTACAATGCATAATCACACTCATACTCAAGTACAAGCGGGTAAGAAAAGTAGATTCTACAGAGGTGGCGCAGTGGTAGATTTGCTGCCTTACAGCACCAGAGACCCAGTGGTATGAATATTGATTTTTCTAACTTCAAGTAACCCCGGCATTCCCTCTCTCTCTATCCCTCCCCCACTCAAGTTGCACCAGCTTCTTGTTTTCACCCAACAAACAGCTAACAATGGCCTGTTATGTTTTTGTATATCATTCATTCATTGTTATTTATCTCACTACATCATCGTCTATATCTCTCGTTTCCTTTATCCCTAAATAGTCTGAAGAAGGGTCTCGACCCGAAATGTCACCCGTTCCTTCTCTCCAGAGATGGTGCCTGCCCCGCTCCAGCTTTTGTGTCTACCCGGGTTTGACCCTGACTACGGGTGCTGTCTGTGTGGAGTTTGTACGCTCTCCCTGTGACCACTTGAGTTTTCTCCGGGTGCTCCGGTTTTCCCCCACACTCCAAAGCGGTGAAGTTTTGTAAGTTAATTGGCCTCTGTAAATTGTCCTCAGTGTGTAGGATAGAACTAGTGTCCGAGTGATCGCTGGTCGGCATGGACTCGGTGGGCCGAATGGCCTGTTTCCACGCTGTATCTCTAAACTAAACTATCTAATTTACTTGTTACTTTACTGTCTTTTGCTCTCTCTTCCTCCCGGGTGCTCTTCATTCACCTCAACGCCCAATGCCGCCACGTGGTTCTTGTGCTCCGGATGGTACAACCATCTCCTGAATAGTGGGTTTAGCGTGAGATGTCTGTTCTCAGCTGCCTCCGAAGCTTATTCCCAGTCAACAGGTGCTCCATAAAGCACACTGTCATACGTCTACAGCCCATGCCAGTGAGCTTCAGGATGTTGCCTGCTCCCTGCCAGCACTTTGTTCAGGCTTCTGTTGTGTCTCGAACATCCCAGCACCTTATTCTCATCAGTTCCACGTCTCACTCGTCAAATGTACAAGCTGCACTGGGCTTAACTTTGTCGACATTTGGCCCCAAGCATCTCATACGTTGATCCTCCCATTCTTTTCTTTAAATAAATCTCTTCAACTGATCAAACGTTTGGTACTTCGTGGACGCATATGACCCGTGTTCCATCAGTTTATCTCGGGCGGCACGGTGACACAGCTGCTAGAGCTGCTGACTCACGGCGCCAGAGACCTCGGTTCTCAGCTGTTATCTACTGTATGTGTGGAGTTTGCACGTTCTCCCTGCGACCGGGTGGGCTTTCTCCAGGTACTCTGGTTTCTTTCCACATCCCAAAGACAATAGACAATAGACAATAGACAATAGGTGCAGGAGTAGGTCATTCGGCCAACGGTATAAAGACCAACATGCCATTTGCTTTCTTCACTGCCTGCTGTACCTGCATGCTTACTTTCATAGACTGATGAACAAGGAGCCCCAGATCCCGTTGTATTTCCCCTTTTCTCAACTTGACGCCATTTAGATAGTAATCTGCCTTCCTGTTTTTGCTACCAAATTGGATAACCTCACATTTACCAAGACGTGCTGGTTTGCAGGTTAATTGATCTGTAAATTGTCCCTAGTGTGTAGTTAGTGGTTGAGAAAGTCTGAACGGGTGATCGATGGTCAGTGTGGACTCGCTCAGTGTGTTTCCATGCTGTACCTCTAAACTGCTCGCTCTCTAAACTAATCTCAGCTGTATCAGAAAAGCCGGACACCTCCATGTTTCGCCCGCTACCCTCAAGCTCTGTGCCGAACAATGGGCACCGGTCTACACAGACATTTTCAAACAGTCCCTGCAAACCTTTGCTGTCCCTGCCTGCTTCAAAATGTCCACTATTGTCCCTGTACCCAAAAAGCCAAGGATTACTGGTCATAATGACTACAGGCCTGTCGCCCTGACCTCTGTAGTCATGAAGACCCTTGAAAGATGTGCTGGCCAAGCTGAAAAATATCACAAACCTCCTGCTAGACCCCCTGCAGTTTGAATACCGGGCCAATAGATCTGTGGATGATGCAGTCAACCTGGGCCTGCTCTTCATCCTACAGCACCTAGACTGCCAGGGGACCTTGTTTGTGGTGGATTTTGTTTGTGGATTTTAGCTCTGCATTCAACACCAATGTGTCAGAGCAACTACACTCCAAACTTTCCGAGTTGACTGTGCCTGAACCCCTCCGTAGGTGGATCACCAACTTCCTGACAGACAGGAAGCAGCATGTGAGGCTGGGAAAGCACATCTCGGACCCGCAAACCCTCAGCATAGGAGCAAAGGCAAGGCTGCAAACTCTCCCCTCTCCTCTACTCTCTCTACACCAATGACAGCACCTCCACTGTCAAGCTTCTCAAGTTTGCAGACGACACAACCTTGATCGGACTGATACAGGATGGGGCGGAATCTGCCTACAGACAGGAAGTGTCACAGCTGGCGTCCTGGTGTCATTGCAACAACCTGGAACTCAATGCACTTAAGACAATGGAATTGATTGTAGACTTTAGGAGAGCTCCTCCTCACCTCCCCCCACTCACCATCAACAACACCATAGTCACATCTGTGGTCATTTAAGTTCCTTGGAACCATCATCTGCAGGGACCTTAAGTGGGGGGCTACCATCGACTCCACAGTCAAAAAGGCCCAACAAAGGATGTACTTCCTGCAGCAGCTGAGAAAACACAATCTGCCACAGGCAATGATGGTCCAGTTTTATACGGCCATCGTAGAGTCTGTCCTCACCTTCTCCATCATGGTCTGGTTTGGCTCGGCCACCAAGCACGACATCCGGAGGCTGCAGCTCATCGTTCGATCAGCAGAGAAGATTATTGGCTACAACCTTCCCCCCATTGACGAACTGTGCCATTGCAAGGGCCAGGAAGTGAGCGGGTAAGATGATCTCTGACCCCTCTCAACCTGGCCACAAACTCTTTGAATCACTTCCCTCTGGAAGGCAACTCCGGATTGTCAAAGCTGCCGCAGCCAGACATAAAAACAGCTTTTTTTCCATAAGCAGCAGCTCTACTCAACAGCCAAAAGTCTGTAGCCTCCTTGTGCTCTGGTATTTTATATAATTCAGCACATGTTTCAATTATAATTTTATTTTTAATTGTCTACTGTATATGGTGTTGTTATCTTTGCGAGCAAAGCACCAAGGCAAATTCCTTGTATGTGTACATACTTGGCTAATAAAATGTATTCAATTCAATTCAATTCATCTAAAGTAAAACTAAACTAATCGTGGCAGAGATGTCTATAGGTCGGTCTCAGGGCCGGATTTAGATGAAGAGAGGCCCTAAGCTATTTCACTTGTGAGCCCCCCCCCCCCTCCCAATCCCCCACCCCCACGACTAGAGGACCATGACTACCCGACAGTGACAGTGTGACACTTTTAGATCCTACTGTATGTTGTCATTAAACAGTTGGTTTTAAAATACATATTGGATTCACCGCGGAGCAGGCGATGCCTTACCTGGATCGCCGTTTGAAGCTCTGGAGTGTTGGGCCTGCTGCTTCAACATCAGAGCTGTGGTTTGCGGAGCTCCCAGCCTCGGGCCGCGCTGATTTCAACATCGTGGAGCCCTGGGATCCTTTTGCCGAGGGCCACCAGCGTGAATCTCTGCCCAGCTCAGCCTGTGGACTTCGGGAACCGCGGTCTCTCGGTAGGAAGTGGCCGATTCGCAAGTCCAAGCCCCTGAGAATGTTCCCCTGTTCCGACGTCGGATGGTGACCCCCATATTTCATTGTACCAATGGCCATGAGGGGAGGGGGGGTCCAAGAGGAGGGGGTCCGTTGGAGACGGGAAAAGGGATCATCAATGGGGGCGAGGACTCCTTCCCATGGAAGAACGGTGTGAGGCGGAGGCGACGGAAGAAGAGCTCCAAATCGCGGTGGGCGCAGAACTCATTGAGGTGGGGACGGAGGGGGACAAAGGTGAGGCCAGGGCCGGCCTTAAGCCCATTGGACCAATTGCTCCCAATTGGGCCCCGTGAGTAGGGGGGCCCCGCGCCAGAGTAATCTACTCTCGGCTCGGGTAGATGTACCCCGGGTGAAGGGGGGAGAGAGGGGTGGAGAGAGAGTAGAGGGGTGGAGGGGGAAGAAAGGGGTAGACGGGGAGGGGGGTGTGAGGGGGAATGCAGAAGGGGTAGAGGGGGAGGTGGGTCGTTCCCTCACGGTCCCGGGGCAGCGCTCCCCTCCCTCCAGTCGCCGTGCTTTACACACACAGCCCCGGCTCCACCCCTCTCTCTCCCCGGGGAGACGCAGTGAACAATACAGGGAGGGCCGGGCCAGGGTTTGGAGCAACGTTTAGACCTGTCCGCCCGGACACCGGCATCCGCTCCTGCCTCCAGCACTCTCCCACTCTTCTCTCCCTCTCTTCTCTCCCTCCCTTCTTCCCTCTCTCCTTCTCTCCCTTCTCTCCCTTCTTCCTCTCTCTTTTCCCTTCTCTCATTCGCTCCATCCCTTCTTTATCCCTTTCCTCACCGCCTTTCTCTTCCTCCCTCCCTCCCTTCCTCCCTCCCTCCCTCCCTCCCTCCCTCCCTCCTTCCTCTCTCTCTCTCCCTCCCTCCCTCCCTCCCTCACTCCCTCCCCCCTTCCGTCTCCCTCCCTCCTTCTCTCCCTCCCTCCCTCCCTCTCCCTCCCTCTCTCCCTCCCTCTCTTCTCCTCCCTCCCTCCCTCTATCCTCCCTCCCTCCTTCCCTCTCTCCCTCCCTCCCTCCTCTCCTCCCCTCCCTCCCTCCCTCTCTCTCCCTCTCCTCCCCCCTTCCCTCCCCCCTCCTCTCTCCCGCCTCCCTCCTCCCTCCCTCCCTTCTCTCCCTCCCCCCCTCCCTCCCTCCCCCCTCTCTCCTTTTCTCCTCCCTCCCTCCCTCCTCCCTCTCTCCCTCCCTCCCTCACTCCCTTCCCTCCCTCCTCCCTTCCCTCCCTCCTCCCTCCCTCCCTCCTCCCTCTCTCCCTCCCTCCCTCACTCCCTTCCCTCCCTCCCTCCCTCTCTCCCTCTCTCCCCCCTCCCTCCCTTCTCATCCCTCCCTCCCTTCTCTTCCCTTCTTCTCCCTCCCTCCCTCCTCCCTCCCTCCCTCCCTCCCTCCCCTCCCTCCCTCCTCCCCCCTCCCTCCCTCCCTCCCTCCCGTTCCCTCCTTCTCTCCCCTCCCTCCCTTCTCATCCTCACTCCTGCCCCTCTCTCCCTCCCTTCCTTCCCTCTCATCTCGTCCGGCTCCCTCCCTCCCTCCCTCCCTCCCTCCCTCCTCCCTTCCCTCCCTCCCTCCCGTCCTCCCTCCCTCCCTCCCTATCCCTCCCTGCCCTCCCTCCCTCGTTCTCTCTCTGCTCTCTCTCCATCCTTCCCTCCGCTGTCCGTCCCTTCTTCGCGTCTCCCTTCTTCCTCCCTCCCTCCCTCCTCTCCTCCCTCCCTCTCCCCCCTCCCATCGCCTCCCCTCCTACCCTGCCCTTCTCTCCCTCCGCCATCGCCGTCCCTTCTACTCCCGCCCCTCCCTCCTGCCTCCCTCCCTCCCTCCTCTCCTTCCCTCCCACACACACATCACGCACAGACAACTAACAAGTTAGTATGGGGTAGAAGCCCAAAGGTAGGATGGGGCTGAAGCCCAAAATGTAATGCCTGGACTGGTTTTTCACCAATGGTTATTATTTTTCCAGGATCTATTTAATTAAATTACTTTTTTTTTCATGTCACAGTCACTAAAACAAGTGCTATTGTAACTATGTACTTTTCAGAGGTGATCTACACATTTTGTTTGGTACTTGTAGGCTTAAATGTATGCAATTTTATATTAAAATGCAACTTAGATCTGTTTGGTCCATTAAGTCGCAGGCACTTTTTAAGCGCACATTTTGATTACTTTCCATTCTACCATAGAGATATAAAGTCTATAATATACTTTATTTATATTTCTATGAATCTACGGACCTTGGCTGGGAACCTGGGGCTGGCCAAAATTGTTCCCAATTGGGCCCCGGGACCTCCTAAGGCCGGCACTGGGTGAGGTCTCTGCTGAGGACAGACCGTTCGGTATTTGAGAGGAGGAGGTCAGGGGGGATGGTGAACACACGGCAGGGATGGGGGTTGGGGCCAGAGGAAGGCAGGTGAGTGAACTGAGGCCGAGGCGATGTCTGTTGGAGGGGTGGTGGGTGGTCAGGGGGGTATGAGGACTGTAGTGTGGGTGGGGAAGAGCTGGGGTCACATGGTTTGAGGGGAATGGGGAAGACCCAGTGGAACAGCCACTGAGATTACCAGGGTTGGGGGGACTAGCACTAGGACCCAGCGCAGTCAAACCCAGGGGTTGGAGTCTGCAGTGTGGAAGCTTCAGGCCCGGTGCTGAGTCCAGGCTGCAGGTAAGGCGACGGCTGTGGGCTGCTGGAGGGCGGTGGAGTGGCGAGGGCCAGCGGGCAAAGAGTAGGTGGTCCCGGTGGGCGGATGGTCGGTGGGGCGGCGAGGTTCGACGGATCCGGTGAGGCAGCGAGGTGAGTAGGCCCCCCTAGATCTCGAGGCCCTAAACTTAAGCTTGTCTAGCTTATACGTAAATCCGGCCCTGGTAAGTCTGTGAGTCTCTTTTAACTCTGCCAATTTATCCCAAAATACCTGATTGGCATTATTCCTTTTTAAGACAGGTAGTTCAGTGAAAATCACCTGTTTCTCTGCAGATGTGGAAGATTCCCGATGGACTCTGTGAATGGGGAGTGTCTCTGTTGTGTTTATTACTGTCCTCGTCAGGGCAGCCGGGACTTTGGCTGATTTGTTTCTGTCCCGATCATGGGGTGGGGGTGACTCACAATCCTCATTACACCAGTAATTTCATCATCACTCATTTCAGTCATCAGTATAGCTTTCCTCCATTACAATTCCACATTCAGTGTTGTCTCTGCCCGCTGACACAACCGCCATGGCCCGTTTCCTTTATCATCGTTAGTTCTTTTGCATATGTTTCATTCATTATTCTTTATCTCTCCACATCATCGTCTATTTCTCTCGTTTCTCTTATCCCTAACCAGTCTGGAGAAGAGTTACCCATTCCTTCCCACCAGAGATGCTACCTGGCCCGATGAGTTCCTCCAGCTTTTTGTGTCTCTTTGGTTTAAACCAGCATCTACAGTTCCTCCCAACACCATTCTCCATCATTGTTTCTTGTTTTCCTCGGCCTCTGCTCACTTTCCTGCTGCTATTTTTGCTTTTTCTTATTGGTGCTTCGCAAAGCTGTAAATCCAGTTACTCCTATTTTCATACTTCACTTTTCCTTGTCCCTTCTACCAAGTCAATTGCTCAGTCAGTGGTGGCACTGGGTCGTAACCTTTCTCTCTCATCTTTTTAATTGTTTTTTATTATGGACCACTATTGCTTGCACCACTGATTTATTGGGACCCCATTCCATGTCAGCGCTTTTCCTGTCGGTAACCAACATCGGCAGGTTGCGTGCCCTACCGGTATGTCGTATTAGTTTATGCCACCTTCAGGTTTCTCCCTAAACCAAGATACCCTTGTGTCGGATCTCTCCGCATCAGTACTCTGATATCAAACCTCTCCGCCTCGCTCTCTTGACGTCTGACCTTTCCCCGTCTCTACCTCACATCTCACCCCTCACACCGATCAAAGGCACCAACTATTCTTATTCATAGAGTCATAGAATCATAGAGTGAAACAGCATGGAAACAAACCGTTCTGCCCAACTTGCTCACACCGACCAACATGTCCCATCTACATAAGTCGCACCTGCCTGCATTTGTCCCAAATCCCTCCAAACCTGTCCTATCCATGTACCTATCTAATTGTTTCTTAAACATTGTAATAGTCCCTGCCTTAGCTACCTCCTCTGGTAGCTCATTCCATGTACCCACCATCCTCTGTGTGAAAACGTTACCTCCACAGATTCCTATTAAATCTTTCCCCCTTCACCTTAAACCTATGCTCTCTAATTCTCGTTTCCCCTACTCTGGGTTAGAGACTCTGTGTGTCTACCTCACCTCCCATTTGGTCTTTTATACTGCAACTAATAGTCACCTGACCACATCCTGGAACCTACTCTTCCAACTATGGGCATATGGTGTCATTCAACTTGTTTATCTCTGGGAGATGCCTCTATTTGCCTGACAGTAATTTTACCGTATTCCCTCTGAAATTGTGGGCAAATCTTGTTGACCTGAATACTCTCGCCTTATGACCAGATCTCTTGCGTTCAAATGGAGATACAAGGAACTCTCCCTGGAACGGTTCCAGGATACTGGAATCACGAATAAAACACAAAGTGCTGGAGTAACCTTTTTAAATGGCTCAACCTGAAAGTACATTGGTATCGTGGCTGGAATAGGGTAAGACCAGGCATCAGCGCTAAACAGAACCTGACACTAGCTGTCGATTAGGGCATTGAGCAAGCGCGGGTGAAAGATGTCAGGAGCATCTCAAAGGAGGGGAGAGAGATGGAGTGGGGAGGGGAGAGCGGTGAAGTGAGGAAGGGGGGAGTGGGGAGAGGGGTGGAATGTGGAAAGCTGGGAAGTGGGGAAGTGGGAAGCGGAGCATTGGGAGGGGCAGGGAGGAGTGGGAAGGAATGGGAGATGGGGTGGGGAGGTGAATGAGGAATGGGGTGGGGAGGTGAATGAGGAATGGGGTGGGGAGGTGAATGAGGAATGGGGTGGGGAGGTGAATGAGGAATGGGGGGGGGAGGTGGATGAGGGATGGGGGGGGGAGGTGGATGAGGAATGGGGTTGGATTTGATGAGGATGGGGGGGGGAGTTTTGAGGGATGATGGGGTGGGGAGGTGACTGAATGTGGGGGGGGGGTGAATCTTGGGTGGGAGGTGATGAGGAATGGGGTGGTGAAGGAATGAGGATGGTTGTGTGGAGGTGGCTGCGGATGGGGGAGTGAATGCGGGCTGGTGTGGGCCGGCCTGAGTCTGGGTGGGGCGGTGGCTATGGGCTGGGGTGGAAGGAATGCGGCCTGGGGGGGCGGTGTAGGGCTGGGTGGGAAGGAATGAGGGATGGGTGGGGAGGTGGTGCAGGTGATGTAAAGTGGTGGGGGGAGAGGGAGAGAGGTGGGGTGGATTGTGGAACCTGTGACCTGGGCAGCGAGTGGGACTGTATTTAATGGAGAGACGGTTAACCCTGGGTCTGATCAAGAGGTCAAAGTTACCCGAGAGCCACTTTGATCGACTTGGGTGCATCAGAGGAAGTCAACTAGACGCCGGTGGAGGTGAGGGAGCACAGGGAGTGGTGGGAGCGAGGCGCGAGATGGAAGCACAGTACACTCCATACAATGCAAGGAGGCAGCCATCAGGAGAGAGTAAGTTGCCCCGTGCTGCCTACAGGCCCTGTCCCACTTGGCTGTCATTTGCACGTCACGCAGATGGTGCGGAAAGATTTTGTACATCACAAAATTCTCTGACGCCGCGCGGCACTGCCTATGTCATCGCGCACCATGTGCACATCGCGTGCGTCGTGCGTCATGACTCATAAATGATGTCGCGTAAATTACACGCAAATGCTGGCCAAGTGGGACAGGCCCTTACCTCTCTACTGCCCAGTGAAAGCACCAGCTGCTTCTTCTCAGTCCCATCCGCCCTGGTCCCGCTTCCCATCCCGGTCTTTAGCAATGGCTGAATACAAACCACCTCCTCACTGTGACTCATCCCTGCCGATCATGGATCTTTCAAACCTTCCTGAAGGTGTGGGAGTCTTTCAATGAAGCAGCAACACGATCTCCTCCTCCACCACCGGCACTGTGGTAACCGCCCCACAAATGTCAACGTGTTTACCACACTGACAGCAGCTCTTCGTGCCGGTCCTTCTCCAACCATCAGCGTTCCCGACATCACGAGGGGTCCCAGCAGAGGGAATGTGGACAGGATGTTCCCTGTGGATCTAGGGGGTGACGTTCTCACAGCAAAAGGTCACCTATTTAAAACCAGAGATCAGGCACAACGTTTTTGTTCGGACAGTGTGTGGGACTGGAGCTCCCCTCCTCGAGGGGCCGTGCAGGCAGAGTGTGAGGTTGTGAGAGTAGAGTCATGGGGTCATAGAGTGATACAGTGTGGAAACAGGCCCTTCTGCCCAACTTGCCCACACCGGCCAACAATGTCCCAGCTACATGAGTCCCACCTGCCTGTGTTTGGTCCATATCCCTCCAAACCTGTCCTATCCATGTACCTGTCTAACTGCTTCTTAAACATTGGGATAGTCCCAGCCTCAACTACTTCCTCTGGCAGCTTGTTCCATACACCCACCACCCTTTGCGTGAAAAAGTTACCCCTCGGATTCCTATTAAATCTTTTCCCCTTCACCTTGAACCTATGTCCTCTGGTCCTCGATTCCCCTGCTCTGGGCAAAAGACAGTGCATCAACCCAATCTATTCCTCTCATGATTTTATACACTTACCTAGAGGTAGGTCAATATTTGGTAGGCAAGGTCACGGGCAGGAGAGCAAAGAGGTGGTGAGCTGAGAGCTTATTGTAAGGAAGACCAGGCCAAAGGGCGTTCTTTATATTCAAATGTTTGTTTCGAACAGGTTGGATTGCAAGCAGCCACGCCCATCACATTGTACTTTAAACTCCTGTTTTGAAAGAGCTCCAAGCAATAAGATGTAAAAACGATCACCTGTTATTGGTGGGAGCTATTTTATATCCTCTCTGCCACGGTTGTGTATATAACAGCATAGGACCCATTCTATACCACACTGAGTGAAGATGGGTCCTGAACACTATAGGGATCATTCTATACCACACAAAGTCTATAACACCATAGGGCCTAATATATATCACACTGAGTGGGGATGGGTCTATAACACCCTAGGGCCATTCTATACCTCATGGACTCTATAAAACTTTTGGACGCATTCTATACCACACTGTGGAGATAGGTCTATAACACGGGAGCAGCAGCTGATCATTGGCTTCAGGAAACAGGGTGGTGTACACACTCCACTCAGTATTAATTTGATGAAGTGGACAAGGCCAAGAGCTTTAAATTCCAAGGTGTAAATATATCCCCAATAATTTGTCCTGGTCCAACCACATTGAAACTACAGCCAAGAAATCATACAGACACCTCTTCTTCCTCAGAAGACTAAGGAAATTCAGCACATTCCCAATGATGCTTACAATTTGTAGAGCTGCACCACAGAAAGCATCCTATTGGGATGCATCAAACTTGGTTTGCCAACTGCTCGGCACAAGATCACTAGGAAATGCAGAGTTGTGGGTACAGCCCAGCCCATCATCCAGCCTTCCCCCCACCATCAACTCCATCTACACTTTATGCTTATGCTTCAGGAAAGTAGCCAACATAATCAAGAACCACTCACAACCTTGGTCATTCCCTCTTCTCCCCTCTCCCGCCAGGCACAAGATACAAAAGTTTGACCGTACACGGCACCACTAGAGTCAGGACAGCTTCTTCCCCGCAGTTATCGTGCTCCTCTATGGACCTCTCACAGGGTAAGGATGCAGTCGTATTCTCCCAACATACGTTATTTTAACCCTTGCATTTTTGTTTATCTGCAAATTAGCTGCAGCTGCAACACTATATTCAGCAGTGTTGTCTGCACTACATGTTGTACAAGTTGTAGACATATACAGTATGATTTGATTTGGATGACATGCAAAACGATGTTTCTCATTGCATCGTGGCACATATGATGGAAATAAACCATCAATATACCACCAGGGGGCGCCGCACGTTGGCAGCCTCGCCAACAGTCTGTTTATTTTTTTGTTATTTTTAGTGTATTTTAAAAGTATGTGTTAATGTTCTCTGATTTGTTTTATGTGGGGGAGAGGGTCGGGGGGAAACTTTTTTCAATCTCTTGCCTTGCTGGAGATGCGATTGTTTTCCGGATCGTATCTCCGGTCGTTCTGCGGCCTAACATCATGGAGCTGGAGGCCTCGCTCGACACTGACTTTGACCCCACCGCGGGGATGTAGACTTACCATTGTATGTTAGTGGGGCAAATCCTCCAAAATTATGGAAGAACTCGGGGATAAGGACCTGGACATTTTAAAACAGGCATGCTGGCGGCAAAAGGAAAACCCCCAAGAGGTCACAGAAGAACAAGTTTAAAACCTGTCTGTGGGCCTGGGCAGCCACATGACTATGCGAATGGTGAGAACAGGAAAGGCCGGGACGGAGATAACGAGATTATCTTGGACAGACAAAGGAAGGAACCAAGCCCAGCAGACAGGGGTAAATACCCCAGCAGCAAGACAATCACCATCGTAAATGGCCCATCCATCGGGACAATGGGAGCCCATCCAGGTGATGGGATAACGATCAGGCTGAGGCATCGTGACATCAGCAAACCCATTATCATCGGAAGCCTATTGTTCATGCCAGATCGAAACTGGGAATCATCGAAATACCCTTTTGTCCATAGGACCACGTGGGGGGTTTCAAAGGAAAAACTCTCGGGTATACAGTAAAAGGAGATGGCAAGCAAGGGTTCTCTCTCTTTTCTGCTCTGTTGGACGGCTCCTGACCCTGCATCGATCTAGCTGTAAGTACCCCAGACGACCTGGTGAAGTTCCCGAAATAGGATAGAGGTTGAGAGAAGAAGGGGAAAGGGGGTGCATTTGTAATTAAAATTGTGTAAAGTATGTTTTTACGACATGCCCGATAATTTTCTTTCCATAGTCTTAGTTTGAAGCATAAGTTTAGTCACGTATTACGTAGTGTTGGTGAGATTCAATTTCTCATTTGTTTAATAAAGCCTGTAAATTTTAGACTTGCTTTGAGTCCGTCTTGGTTTCTGTTTTCTCTCATCAGCACGCTCTGGTCAAGTCAACCTTTTATCATATCCCAACATAATTCCGTGCTCTAGAACCCAGGGGAATCCCTTTTTTTTTTGTATTCTCTCTTGGGAACCGCTCGAGTGGAGTGGTGGCCGTTTGACCCAACGACAAGGGAGAGAATCACTCGGGCAGTTGGGCCCGAAGTGGAGCAAAGGGAACCAAACCCCTACACCATCGGAGCCAATCCCTTGCCTGGGATCGACGCTCCAACTGTGAGCTGCAGATTTCACCATCGAGGAGCTCGCAGTCTTGGGTAGAGACCGATGTCGGGAGCTCCAAACGACGCAGGTTTCTACCAGCCCCGACCCGTGATCCGATCGCCCAGCGCAGGGGAGCTGAGACTCCCCCCCGATGCAGGAGCTTGATCGCCCCGACTCGGAGGGCCTGGCCGCCAGCTACAGGAGCCAAGATTGTCCCAACAACGGAAGGCTCAAGGCCCCCGACTGCGGGCCTTCCATCACAGTGAGGAATGTGGAGGAGTCACTGTGGTGGATGTTTATGTTAAAATGTATTTTGTGTGTCCTGTTGCTTTTTATTGGTATGACTGTATGGCAAATCAAATTCCTCATATGTTGCAAAACATACTTGGTTAATAAAGTATGATTATGATTATGAATAAAACCAAGACTAGGGTGGCACAGCAGTAGAGTTGCTGCCCTACAGCTCCAGACACCTGGGTTCCATCCTCACCACAGGTACTGCCTGTGCGGAGTTTGTACATTTTCCCCGTGACCTCGTGGGTTTACCTGGGAGCTTCAGTTTCCTCTCACACTCCAAAGATGCACAGGTTTGTAGGTTAATTTGGCTTCGGTAAATATTGTAAACGGCCCCTAGTGTGTGGGATAGTGTTAGTGTACAGGATCACTGGTTGGTGCGGACTCGGTGGGCCGGGGGGCCTGTTTCTGCGCTTTACCCCCAAACTAATACAAAAAACACGACAGAGCCCATTCTATACCCAGGGTGGGATATATGAAGGTCAAAGTACACAGAGGGGGGCGGGGGGGGGGTGGTAGGGAGCTATTGCATTTTTCAGCTTGAAAGTGTGCAATCTGGTGCATACTGTAGCAAGTCTTTTAACTTACACTTGAATGCAACATTTATGCTTCAAATTGGATTAGGTAAGAATAAGGTTAGGCTAAATTACATTCCACAGTAGAGCCAAGATCTGATCAACAGGTGCAGCACATGAATGACCTTAGCATATTCATGTATGGAAATCAGATTATTATTCATGCTGTTACGCATATATATAGAGAAACAAAAACATAGAAACAAGGCAAGAGGAGTCAGACTTCCATCACTGTTCTGCACAAATAAACCAATCAACCTCACCCTTTGACTATAGAAACAAGACGAAAATAATGCCACATATTCAACCGTATATAGTTCAATGAAGTTAAGATATATATGTAAAACATATATATGGAAACAGGCCCTTCGGCCCACCAAGTCCACACCGACCAGCAATCTACCATACACCAGTTGTATCCTACACGCCAGGGACAATTTCACAGAAGCCAATTAACCTACAAATCTTGCATCTTCTTTCGGGATGTGGGGAGAAAGCCAGGAATTCTGGAGAAAACTCATGTGGTCATAGGGGAGAATGTACAAATACTGTACAGACAGCACCCGTAGTCAGGATCAAATCTGGGTCTGTGGTGCTGTAAGGCAGCAACTCTACCGCTGCGCCACCGTGCCACCCCATTCAATTATTTTTTCTGTAATATATTTATTATGGTGTCACGTCAATAAAGATGAACACAAGATTCTGATTTCTGCCCTTAGTTGGACACCACACATCTCCAGTCATTGTGTTTTACATCTATATGGCTGGTTTTCAACCTCTTCAGTCTGAAGGTCTCGACCCGAAACATCACCCATTCCTTCTCTCCAGAGGTGCTGCCTGTCCTGCTGAGTTACTGCAGCTTTTTGTGTCTCTCTTCAGTTTAAACCACCATCTGCAGTTCCTTCCTACACTCTTTGTTAAGCAAAACAGGTCCTATTCTCATAATATTATTCACCTCAACTAAGTCTTTTCTTCACCTCCATTGCTGCAGAGAATACAATCCCAGTTATCAAATCTTTCTTCAAAGTGAAAAAAAAAATTCCAGCCCTGCCAATATATGTTCATAAATCGCCCCTGGATCCTCTCCAGAGTAATTGCACCCTTTCTACAGTGTGTCATAGTCTTACAGCATGGAAACAGGCCCTTCATCACAACTTGTCCATGCAGATCAACATGCCCCATCTAAACTAGTCCCATTTATCCGCATTTGGCCCATATCCCTTTAAACCTAGTGTGTGCCAGTGTGTGTGTGAGGGTGTGTGTTAGGTTATGTGTGTGTGTGTGTGGTGTTGGGGGGGGGGGGGGGTGCTGGGACCACCGCTGTGTCTCACCTATCCAACCATCTGCACGGGAATGTGAATGTGAATGTGAATGCGGGTGAGGCAGCATCTATAGAGCGGTAGACAAAAATGCTGGAGAAATGCTTGAATCTGAAGAAGGGTCAAACTCAGACAAAGATGCTGCCTCACCCGCTGAATTACTCCAGCATATTGTCTACATTGCCATTTTAAATAGTGTGCGATGGGCTCAAGCCAATCAAGTTGCTCGTTCTTTACGGGAAACCCGCCGACAGAAAACTATTCTCATTGGTGAGTGTGGAGGTGTGTGGCTTTATTTATTTATTTATATATTAAAATATATATATTTTTGAGCGTGAGAAATTCTGTCATTAGCGTGAGAGCGTGAGAATTTCATGAAATGCGTGACTCTCACGCTCAATGCGTGAGAGTTGGCAGCCCTGAATCTGAGAATTGACCCACTATTTGAACTGCCTTCAAACCTGGCTAAGAGTGTTGCTTATATTTAGCAGGCAAACTGATGAAGGCAACGGGAGATCTGATTCAGTAAAAGCCGCTACTTTATTTCACAACAGAACATACAGAACATACAGAGCAACAATAATGGGTTCACTCACAACGGCTTGTTTTGTGCAACAATATAAAAACAACAAGTGTGCTGTGCCTCCCCACATTAGTGGGACATCTCGGTTAATTTTCAGAATGTAATTCTCTGAAGATCAGAATTCCCCTCTGTTCCCCGTGTTCTCTGTAGCCCAGTGAAAAGATCTCTCCTGAAACTTGACTCACCACCTGGATCTCATTCTTTCCACTTTTATTTTCAACGTTGAGCACTTGGACCCCTATAAACAAGGGGGAGAGTTTGCCTTCATTTACAATGTGCGGCTTGCTTCCTTAATCCCATGTGGACTTGAGACCCCTCTGACTCTAATGGAGTCAAGGTGCACAGGGACAGCGTGGGGAAATGGTACCAATGTCAATATATGATCAACAATGCTCTTAGTGGTGACACAAGAGACTGCAGATGCTGGAATATGGAGCTAATAATAAAGTGCTGATGAACTCAACAGGTCAGGCAGCACCTGTGGAGCAATGTGGACACACACCATCTTAGGTTACACACCTTCTTCAGACTGGAGGAGAGGGGGAGGGGAGAGGGGGAAAGATGGAGAGAGAGGGGGAGGGAAAGAGGGATAGAGGGAAAGAGGGAAAGAGAGAGATGAGACAGAAAGAAGGGGATTGGGAATGGGTGCCTTGGACACTCTGATCAAGAGCAGAGCAGGCTCAAGGTGGTGGTTTGCTTTCCTTCTGTCCCTCACTCCCACCAGTCCCACACAGAGTGGAGTGGAAGTGGCCCGCCCAAAACAAGTGCCAAGTTAATACTGTAGAATCCGAAGGGTGCAGGAAGAATCAGCGAGGTCTTGGTCTGACCCAAGACGATGGTGGAGATGTTTGTTCCACCACAGCACTCCGCTACGTTGAGAGAGGTCCATGACTTGTTGAAAACCCAGCAGTGGGACTTTGGCAAAACGGTGTCTCCTGTTGCTAGTGTTGCTCATGGCTACTGATCCCTAGTGTGTGGCTACCAACACTGTGCAAGCCACAGCACTCAAGTTGTCCCCACAGAGGTCGCCATTATCAACTGTTCAGCAATCCTCAAGAACTCGATCCGCTTTTATTTTTGAGTTTCTAGATTTATACATCTTCAAACGAGGTAGAAGCACTTCTAAACAAAGAAGGTTCATTAACTGGATCACAAAACAACAGTTCGTCAGTTTTCTATTAAATTAAAAATACATAAATACTATTCCTTCGTAACAGAGCAGCTGAACTCAAAACGTGAGCCTTATAGTTTGTCCTCTCACATCGTCGTGCCTTTAAGCATATTCCTCAACGTAGGGGCAGCGCACTGGCACAGCAGGTAGAGATGCTACCTCACAGTTCCAACGACTTGGCTTCATTCCTGACTTTGGCTGCTTTCTATGTGGAGTTTGCGGGTTCTTCTCGTAACCGGTGTGACTCCCCCCCCCCCCCCCCCCCCCCCCCGGATCCCACATCCCCAAAAACCGTGCGGGTTGGCAGGTTAAGTGGCTGCTGCAAAATTGTTGTAGAGTTGTAGGTGAGTGGTATAATCTGGGGAGAAATCGAGCTGAATGTGGAAATGATATAACGGGCTAGTGCAGGATGAGTATAAACACACTGTTGATGTTCAGCAGGGGTTTGGTGGGCCGAAGGGTCCACTTCTGTGCTGTACGACTTTATATATCTGATGGATGGCATGGATCTATGGGCTGAGGAATCTGTTTCCATGCTGTACACAGGATAGCGAAGACAGCCAGCAGGATCATTGGTGCCCCACTGCCTTTCCTGTTGGAGATCTATCAGAAGCGGAGCATCAGCAGAGCCATCTCCATTATCAAGGACCCCCACCATCCATCACACCACATCTTCTCCATTCTGCCATCTGGGAAGAGGTACAGGAGCATCAGCTGCAAAAGCAGCAGGATGCTACACAGCTTCTTCCCACAGGCAATAAGGCTGGTTAACAGACTGTGTCCCCTCCCCATATATCATACACCAACACATCTAACCTCGCCCATACTTTGGCAGCTAGGCACCTGTCAAAGCAAAGCCACTGTTCGGTCTGAATGTGTTTATATTTCAATTATTAGGCCTATTTTAGATATGGTAATTTTAAACTCCCAATAACATGCCGATTCCCACCAGTTCCCCAGCTACTCCAATCCCTGCGTCACCTCCGGTTTCCATGTCACCGGGGAATAGATGTGAAGGTTTAAAACATCAATTCTATACGTCCCCTCTATTGCAGAATGCGAATATCTCTGGCATAACATGCGTTGCGTTTGAGATGGAGGTGATGAGCTCCCCCTTCCTGAATTGCTTGTAGTCGAGACGCACTCACAGTGCAGTCGGGAATGTTGGAGCCCGGGATGGTGGGAGCACGATGGATAGGGACCGTTACAAGTCCAAGCACGCCAATCACTAAACTGAAAACGGCTAAAATTTGGGCATAAGTAAACCAGCTGAGGTAATTTGGACAACCGACCAAAGGGAATGTACTGTTGAAGAAAGAACTGCAGATGCTGGAAAAATCGAAGGTAGATAAAAGTGCTGGAGAAACTCAGCGGGTGAGGCAGCATCTATGGAGCGAAGGAAATAGGTGACGTTTCGGGTCGAGACCCTTCTTCAGACTCAAGACAGGAATGTACTAGTTATATTGCAGTTGGGGACAATGCCTCTGTGCTGGGCCCCGCATGAGTTCACAGTGCTGCTGTCTGAACGGAGTGACCATGGAGTAAAGCCTTCACTGACGAGGTTCCGTAGAATTGTCCACTCGTGTTCCCTTGTTCCCATCGGGTTTAGAAGCGGCAAAATGTCCAGACCATCAAAACATTAAATGGAGAAACCAAGAACTGCAGATGCTGGTTTATACCAAAGATACACAAAGTGCTAGAGCTACTCAGCGGGGCATGCAGCATCTCTGGAGAAAAAGGATGTTTCATGTTCATAGGTTTTCAGGAGCAGAATTAGGCCATTTGGTCCATCAAGTCTACTCCGCCATTCAATCATGGCTGATCTATCTTTCCCTCTCAAGCCCATTCTCCTACCTTCTCCCCATAATCCCCGACTCCCGTAGTTGTGGCTTGGGACTCTTCTAGGAACTCAAAGGAGAAGCACCGTGCAACGGTAGCAAATCAGAAACGGGAGCTAGGATGCGAGGGTCAGATCAAGGAGGGCTCTGCACCTGAATAGCTGTGAAAGTGGGGCCAGTTGCATGTTGCAGGTCAGGCCATTATCAGATACCAGGCCAGAGTCAGAGGCTGCCCTGGAGGGTGTTGGCTTGAGTGCTAAGGTAGGGTGCACCATGTGCTTGGCATTGAGCAGGGTGGAGACTACAGATATAAGAGTAGGTCTGCACTACAGGAGCAGCTCAGCACCACACACCACCAAAAATGGGAGAGCAATGTCATCAGAATTATTTTCACAAATAGGTAAAATTACTTCCCTGTAGTTGAGAGAGAATTTCCTGTGCCTGTTCATCTGCCTGAACATTAAAATCAAAGGGACACAAAGTATTAGATGTAACTCAGCAGGTCAGGCAGCATCTCTGGGCAACGTGGTAGACGGCGTTTCAGGTCGTGACCCTTCTCCAGACTAGCGTGAAGAAAGGTCCTAACCCAAAACATCACCTTCTGATGTTCTCCAGAGATGCTGCCTGACCCACCGAGTTACTCCCAGCACTTTGTGTGGTTTTGTGTACACCAGCACCTAGTAGGTCCTTGTTTCTACATTAAAATCAAAGCTGTCGGGGAGAAGCTGGAAGGGGCTCTTTCTGTGAAATGTATAAGAGAGGGGAGGGGTCCACTCTGGGCTATTGTCAGTGATGAACCCATCGCATTCTGTTGTGCTGCTGCTTAAGAATGTCATTGTTTTCCTGGGACATATAACGGTAAAACACTCTTGATGCTTCTTGACTCTTGGACATCCCCCCCCCCCCCCCCCCCCCCCCCCCCCCCCCCCCCCCGGAGTCCTCCATGACCTGAATGTGCACAGTCCTTTCCCCTAGTTATTTACAGGCTTAATTTTAAAATGTCTTGACATGATATGATTTGGCCTCTGGGCCGGCAGATAGCTTTAGACCCTACGCTAATTACATGCGAGTGTGCTCTGTGGCGAGGGGCTGAGGGGTGGGTGGGGGAACAAGTCACCGGTTACTGAGATCCTCTGTGAAGGGGTGGGCCTTCGGCCCTGTGACAAAGGGCTCGCTGAGTTTGTGCTGCTCCCGGACAAAGGGCACGGAGTCCACCACGGACGGGAACGAGAGCTGGTCGTGGTCCAGGATCTTGATTTCATCCTCCGGCTTGTCCTTCTTCAGGTAGAAGATCCTCTTCAGCTCCTTCAGCTTGTTGAGCTCGCAGAAGGTCTCCAGGACAACGAGTACAGCGGTGAGACCAATCATGAGGTAAACTAGAGAGGGAGAGGGAGAGAGAGAGAGAGAGAGAAGTGTTATTTATTTTTAGGTACAAATAGATCCACACAAACCAACCTCCCTTCTATTGACTCCATTTATCGTTCACGCTGCCTCAGCAAGGCCACCAGCATAATCAAGGATGAGTCTCACCCCAGCCACTCCCTCTTAGAAACATAGAAACATAGAAAATAGGTGCAGGATTAGGCCATTCGGCCCTTCGAGCCTGCACCGCCATTCAATATGATCATGGCTGATCATCCAACTCAGTATCCTGTACCTGCCTTCTCTCCATACCCCCTGATCCCTTTAGCCACAAGGGCCACATCTAACTCCCACTTAAATATAGCCAATTAACTGGCCTCAACTACCTTCTGTGGCAGAGAATTCCAGAGATTCACCACTCTCTGTGTAAAAAATGTTTTACTCATCTCTGTCCTAAAGGATTTCCCCTTTATCCTTAAACTGTGACCTCTTGTTCTGGACTTCCCCAACATCAGGAACAATCTTCCTGCATCTAGCCTGTCCAACCCCTTAAGAATTTTGTAAGTTTCTATAAGATCCCCCCTCAATCTTCTAAATTCTAGCGCGTACAAGCCGAGTCTATCCAGTCTTTCTTCATATGAAAGTCCTGCCATCCCAGGAATCAGTCTGGTGAACCTTCTCTGTACTCCCTCTATGGCAAGAATGTCATTCCTCAGATTAGGAGACCAAAACTGTACGCAATACTCCAGGTGTGGTCTCACCAAGACCCTGTACAACTGCAGTAGAACCTCCCTGCTCCTATACTCAAATCCTTTTGCTATGAATGCTAACATACCATTCGCTTTCTTCACTGCCTGCTGCACTTGCATGCCTACTTTCAATGACTGGTGTACCATGACACCTAGGTCTCGTTGCATCTCCCCTTTTCCTAATCGGCCACCATTCAGGTAATAGTCTACTTTCCTGTTTTTGGCACCAAAGTGGATAACCTCACATTTATCCACATTATACTGCATCTGCCATGCATTTGCCCACTCACCTAGCCTATCCAAGTCATCTTGCAGCCTCCTAGCATCCTCCTCACAGCTAACACTGCACCCCAGCTTCGTGACATCAGCAAACCTGGAGATGTTGCATTCAATTCCCTCGTCCAAATCATTAATATATATTGTAAATAGCTGGGGTCCCAGCACTGAGCCTTGCGGTACCCCACTAGTCACTGCCTGCCATTGTGAAAAGGACCCGTTAACTCCTACTCTTTGCTTCCTGTCTGCCAGCCAGTTCTCTATCCACATCAATACTGAACCCCCAATACCGTGTGCTTTAAGTTTGTATACTAATCTCTTATGTGGGATCTTGTCGAAAGCCTTCTGAAAGTCCAGATATAACACATCCACTGGTTCTCCCTTATCCACTCTACTGGTTACATCCTTGAAAAATTCTATAAGATCGTCAGACATGATTTACCTTTCATAAATCCATGCTGACTTTGTCCAATGATTTCACCACTTTCCAAATGTGCTGCTATCCCATCTTTAATAACTGACTCTAGCAGTTTCCCCACTACCGATGTTAGACTAACTGGTCTGTAATTCCCCGTTTTCTCTCCCCCTCCCTTTTGTAAAAAGTGGGGTTACATAACTCTACCAATCTTGGCAAACTTACTAACCAACCCATGTACATACATCAGTGTGAAGAAGGGTCCTGACCAGAAATGTCACCTACCCATGTTCTCCGGAAATATCTCACCTGCCTGACATGCTGAGTTATTCCAACACATATTTGTATATTTTTACATAAATTTGCAACTGCGGTTCCTTGGGTTTACCATCGACATTTAGTGGTGCACTCAGGCTTCTAGAGCTGGCCTTGAGCCTGTGAACTTGCCTCCTCACGCTCCCTCTAAACACCTGCAGTGCATCAGCCCCACCTCCCAGCATCATTCGCGCCCGCCGTTATTCCCGCCGTGATTCACTCACTGGTTATTGCCACCTTGTACAGCTTGCGCAGCCTCTGGTGCTGAACTTCCCCCGGGACGTAGTCTCCCAGGCCGATGGTGCTGAGCGAGATGAAGCAGAAGTAGATGGACTCTAGGAAGGACCAGTCCCTCTCCAGCTGGGTGAAGATGGCGGCGGGTATGACGAAGAAGCAGAGGACGAGGAGCAGCCCCAGTAGCACGGCGTGGACCAGGGCCACGCTCTGCTTGCGGTAGCCCCAGCGGGTGTGGATGTAGTGGACGGGCCGGCGGGTCACCAGCGCCATCACCCGCTGCACCACCGAGGTGAAGAGGAGCAGCGTGAAGGGGATGCCAATGACCGAGTAGATTATGCAGAAGGCCTTGCCGCCGTCAGAGAGGGGAACCGTGTGGCCGTAACCTGCAACAGGAAGAGGAAAACACCGCTGTGACACCAGGACAAGCGCCGCTTCTAATGGTTTAGAGATACAGCACGGAAACAGGCCCTTCAGCCCATCCAGCCCACATCACAAGACTCATGTTATCCCACTTTCTCATCCACTCCCTGCACACTCGGGGCCATTTACCGAGGCCAACTAACCTACAAACCCAGTCTTTGGGATGTAGGAGGAAACCGGTGCACCCAGATGAAACCCATGCAGTCACAGGGAGAACGTGCAAACTCCACACCCGAAACGTCACATATTCATAAGTTCTAGGAGCGGAATTAAGCCATTTGGACCATCTAGTCTACTTCACCATTCATTCATGGCTGATCTATCTTTCCCTCTCAACCCCAGTCTCCTGCCTTCACCCCATAACCCCTGACACACTTAATAATCAAGAATCTGTCAATCTCCGCCTTAAAAATATCCACTGACTTGGCCTCCGTAGCCTTCTGTGGCAATGAGTTTCACAGATTCACCACCCTCTGACTAAAGAAATTATTTACCTCCTTTCTAAAGGTACATCCTTTTATTCTGAGGCTATGGCTTCTAGTCACCCTATCCAGGTCTTTCACTATTTGGTAAGTTTCAATGAGGTCATCCCCTCATCCTTTTAAACTCCATCAAGTACCAATGCGTTCACATTCCTATTTCTTTCATTTTCTGCAGAGATGCTGCCTGACCCGCTGAGTTACTCCAGCATTTTCTGTCTATCTTGGGTATCAACCAGCATCTGCAGTTCCTTCCTAATACCAAATACCAATGATGCATTGTGGCCAACCTTGCCAATTTGCAACACTTTACTTAACAAATGATCTCTGCTGCTTTTGTAACATCAAGGGGTGACCGCACTCTGAGGCACGACTTTCTCAGCTATTTAACTGTGGAGGGAGTGTCGGAGGTTGAGGGCCAACCTGATACAAAGTTTTCAAATGATGAGAGGCGTAGATAGGGTAGACAGTCAGAACATTTCCCCCAGTATGAAAAGGGGCCAAGGATAGAAAGGTCGGTATGTGAAAGGGAAGGGGAGTTCAAAAAGGAAGGGGAGATCCAGCAAGAACCTGGATACGTCCCCCTGCAACCTCAGTCCCGACACCTCTTCTCTCACTTTCATCCAGGGATCCCAGATATCTTTCCAGACAGAGGTTCACATGCACCTCCTCTACCCTTATCTACTGCATTTGGTGTTCTCGATGTGGCCTCCTTAACGTCGGCGAGACCAAGCGTAGATGTGGTAACCATTTCACCAAACACATGGGCTCTGTCCACTAAGGCCTTAGATACATAGAAACATAGAAAATAGGTGCAGGAGTAGGCCATTTGGCCATTAGAGCCTGCACCGCCATTCAGTATGATCATGGCTGATCATCCAACTCAGTATCCTGTACCTGCCTTCTCTCCATACCCCCTGATCCCTTTAGCCACAAGGGCCACATCTAACTCCCTCTTAAATATAGCCAATGAACTGGCCTCAACTACCTTCTGTGGCAGAGAATTCCAGAGATTCACCACTCTCTGTGCGAAAAATGTTTTTCTCATCTCGGTCCTAAAAGATTTCCCTCTTATCCTTAAACTGTGACCCCTTGTTCTGGGCTTCACCAACATCAGGAACAATCTTCCTGCATCTAGCCTGTCCAATCCCTTAAGAATTTTGTAAGTTTCTATAAGATCCCCCCTCAATCTTCTAAATTCTAGTGAGTACAAGCCGAGTCTATCCAGTCTTTCTTCATATGAAAGTCCTGACATCCCAGGAATCAGTCTGGTGAACCTTCTCTGCACTCCCTCTATGGCAAGAATGTCTTTCCTCAGATTTGGAGACTAAAACCGTACGCAATACTCCAGGTGTGGTCTCACCAAGACCCTGTACAACTGCAGTAGAACCTCGTGTTCAAAAGGGAACTGCAGATGCTGGAATATCGACGGTACACAAAATTGCTGGAGGAACTCAGCGGGTGCAGCAGCATCTATGGAGCGAAGGAAATAGGCGATGTTTCGGGCCGAAACGTCTGAAGAAGGGTTTCGGCCCGAAACGTCGCCTATTTCCTTCGCTCCATAGATGCTGCTGCACCCGCTGAGTTCCTCCAGCAATTTTGTGTACCTGCAGTAGAACCTCCCTGCTCATATACTCAAATCCTTTTGCTATGAATGCTAACATACCATTCGCTTTCTTCACTGCCTGCTGCACCTGCATGCCTACTTTCAATGACTGGTGGACCATGACACCCAGGTCTCGTTGCATCTCCCCTTTTCCTAATCGGCCACCATTCAGATAATAGTCTACTTTCCTGTTTTTGCCACCAAAGTGGATAACCTCATATTTATCTACATTATACTGCATCTCATGTAGGTAGCCAGAATGCATTGTCATAAAGCGTGGAAACAGGCCCTTCGGCCCAACTTGCCCCTGCCGACCAACATGCCCCGTCTACACCAGTCCCACATGCTTGCATTTGGCCCATATCCCTATAAACCTATCTTACCCATGTATCTTTCTAAATGTTTCTTAAACATTGTTATGCTACCTCCTGCGGCAGCTCGTTCCGTATATCTACCACCCTTTTGTATGTAAAAAAAAAAGTACCCCCTCAGGCTCCTATTAAATTTCCACCCCCTCACCTTAAACCTATGGTTCTTGATTCCCCTACACTTGGTAACTAGACTACTTATTCTATCTATTCCTTCAGGACCTTCCGATTGTGAACCCTTCCCATTCCGACTGATCCATCTGTCCTTGACCTTTCTGACTGTCTACCCTATCCATGCCCCTCCGATCTCCTCTCAACCTCCGACACATCAAGATTTTAATCTACATATAGATTGGGCCAACCAAATTGGTAGCAGCACTGAGGAGGATTTCCTGGAATGTATGTGGGATGGTTTTTTAAACCAATATGTAGAAGAACCGACTAGAGGACAGGCCATCCTAGACTGGGTATTGTGTAATGAGGAAGGGTTAGTTAGTGATCTTGCTGTGCAAGGCCCCTTGAGCAACAGTGACCATAATATGGTGGAATTCTGCTTTAGGATGGAGAGTGACACGGTTAATTCAGAGACTAGGGTCCTGAACTTGAAGAAAGGAGACTTTGAATGTATGAGTTGGGAATTGGCTAGGATAGACGGGCAAATTATACTTAAAGGGTTGACGGTGGAGAGGCAATGGCAAAGATTTAAAGACTGCATGGATGAGCTCCAGAAATTGTTCATCCCTATCTGGCGAAAAAATAAAACGGGGAAGGCGGCTCAACCTGGGAAATCAAGGATAGTGTTAAATCCATGGAAAAGGGTTATAAAATGGCCAGAGGAAGCAGAAAACCAGAGGAATGGGAGAAATTTAGAACTCAACAGAAGAGGACAAAGGGATTAATTAAAGGGGGGGGGGGGGGGAGAGCATGAAAGAAAGCTTGCGGGGAATATAATAACTGACTCTAAAAGTTTATTTAGGTATGTAAAAAAGGAAAAGATTAGTGAAGACAAATGTAGGTCCCTTGCAATCAGAGATGGGTGAATTTATAATGGGAAACAAGGAAATGGCAGAACAGTTAAATGAGTACTTTGGTTCTGTCTTCACTCAGGAAGACACAATCTACCAGAAATACTAGGGGACCGAGGATCTAGTGGGAGGGAGGAACTGAAGGGAATCCGCATTAGTCAGGAATTGGTGTTAGGTAAACTGTTGGAACTGAAGGCAGTTAATAATCTTCAGATTACCGTTCCCCGTTTAATTGCAAACTGCCCTTCGAGCAGATCCATTTGATCTTTTCAACCTGTACACCTGACAAAAAATATATTTGCTCCATTCAACCATTTGCATCTCAGTAACTGTGCCAGTGAATTTGCAAGATTGCCACAGGGTGCAGATGTATAAGATGTATAAGGTCTATTTACCAAGAGTAGGGGAATCAAGAACCATAGGTTTAAGGTGAGGGGGTGAGGGGGAGGAAATTTAATAGGAGCCTGAGGGGGTACTTTTTTTTTTACATACAAAAGGGTGGTAGATATACGGAACGAGCTGCCGGAGGAGGCAGTTGAGGCAGATAGCATAACAATGTTTAAGAAACATTTAGAAAGATACATGGGTAAGATAGGTTTATAGGGATATGGGCCAAATGCAAGCATGTGGGACTGGTGTAGACAGGGCATGTTGGTCAGCAAGGGCAAGTTGGGCCGAAGGGCCTGTTTCCACGCTTTTGTGACTCTATGCATTCTGGCTGCCTACATGAGAAAGTCCTGACAGCATACAGACCCACTGCTCTAAGCCCTAGATTGTGCAGTATAATGTCAGCCTGGATTGGCTGCTTCACTCTCCACTGTGGACAATGAATCTACAACTGTGTCATTGACAGCAGTGAAGGAACTGGAGCCAAGGCAGGTCTCTCGCTGGAGCAGATGGGATCATTGCTGAAGTGGGCCATCCCACTCCGACACCGCGCCACAGCCAATGTAGATGGGCGGAAATCCTAGGGGGGGGGGGGGATCACCCGTTCCCCCTGTGTTTTGAGATGTGGGAGACAATCCCACCCACCCCCCATGTTTTGTGAAACAAGTTGCAGCAAAACCGAAAACTCCGAAGTCGAGTCGCAACCGCAACACCACCACAGCCGCCAAAGTATTGCCTACAGTTTTGGTCCCCAAATCTGAGGAAAGACATTGTTGCCATAGAGGGAGTACAGAGAAGGTTCACCAGACTGATTCCTGGGATGGCAGGACTTTCATATAAAGAAAGACTGGATAGACTCGGTTTGTACTCGCGAGAATTTAGAAGATTGAGGGGGGATCTTATAGAAACTTACAAAATTCTTAAGGGGTTGGACAGGCTAGATGCAGGAAGATTGTTCCCGATGTTGGGGAAGTCCAGGACAAGGGGTCACAGTTTAAGGATAAGGGGGAAATCCTTTAGGACCGAGATGAGAAAAACATTTTTCACACAGAGAGTGGTGAATCTCTGGAACTCTCTGCCACAGAAGGTAGTTGAGGCCAGTTCATTGGCTATATTTAAGAGGGAGTTAGATGTGGCCCTTGTGGCTAAAGGGATCAGGGGGTATGGAGAGAAGGCAGGTACAGGATACCGAGTTGGATGATCAGCCATGATCATATTGAATGGCGGTGCAGGCTCGAAGGGCCGAATGGCCTACTCCTGCACCTATTTTCTATGTTTCTAAAGTCAGCCAGCTCCATGATGGCAAGTCCACAGGCGACCGGGGACCTCAAGGTCAATTCCAGTTGGAGGCCGCCAGCTCCTAGAATCTAGCAGCCTGAGACTGGCTGCAATTCCCAGGTCGCAAAAACTAATTTAAAATAAATACGCCTGCGGGCCGGATGATTTTGGGTTACGGGCCTGATCCACCCGTGGGCCGTTGGTTGCCGACACCTGTCCTCGATGTTAGGCCTCATTGCCCCTTACAGTCACTAAGTATGTCCTCATCTCAGCATCTGACCTTGCTTCAAGCAATAGCAACAATGCAATACCCATCTCTGCCAAGAATAGAAAGCTTAGAACGCAAAATAAAAATCCAGCTCGTCTGGTTTAATCGGCACGCTTACACTTTGAACAATGCAGAATATTGAGCCAGTGTTTGGATGGAGACAACAGCACACAGATTGCAATCACTCACTGCTCCAGTGACGATTTAGTTCATTGTTCAACTGTTCCACAACTGTTGCCAGAGTTTCAGCCTGAAACCTTTCTTCTTCTTTAAGTTACTCCATAAATCAGTCTCCCCCCAGCGAACTTTTGCTATTTGTCCCGGCATAGAAACATAGAAAATAGGTGCAGGAGTAGGCCATTCAGCCCTTCGAGCCTGCACCGCCATTCAATATGATCATGGCTGATCATCCAACTCAGTATCCTGTACCTGCCTTCTCTCCATACCCCCTGATCCCTTTAGCCATAAGGGCCACATCTAACTCCCTCTTGAATATAGCCAATGAACTGGCCTCAACTACCTTCTGTGGCAGAGAATTCCAGAGATTCACAACTCTCTGTGTGAAAAATCTTTTTCTCATTTCGGTCCTAAAAGATTTCCCCCTTATCCTTAAACTGTGACTCCTTGTTCTGGACTTCCCCAACATCGGGAACAATCTTCCTGCATCTAGCCTGTCCAACCCCTTAAGAATTTTGTAAGTTTCTACAAGATCCCCCCTCAAACTTCTAAATTCTAGCGAGTGCAAGCCGATTCTATCCAGTCTTTCTTCATATGAAAGTCCTGACATCCCAGGAATCAGTCTGGTGAACCTTCTCTGTACTCCCTCTATGGCAAGAATGTCTTTCCTCAGATTAGGAGACCAAAACTGTACGCAATACTCCAGGTGTGGTCTCACCAAGACCCTGTACAACTGCAGTAGAACCTCCCTGCTCCTATACTCAAATCCTTTTGCTATGAATGCTAACATACCATTCGCTTTCTTCACGGCATCTCCGAATGTAGCTTAGCTCAACACTGGGCTTCATGTTTCCTGCTCAAAACACCACTCCATGGACCAATTGCAACTGGCCCCTTGCTTTGGACCAACTGGTCCTGGAGTTATGGAGACATGAGGAACTGCAGATGCTGGTTTACAAAAAAGGACAGAGTGTTGAAGAAAAAAACCACCTGTATCCACCTATCACTTGCCACTTTGTCCCATCCACACCTCTTTTACAGCTTTCTCCCCTCCTTCTATAATTAGCCTGAAGAAGTGTGTCGCCCCGAAACATCACCTATGCATATTTCCATGTTCTCCAGAGATGCTGCTTGACCCGTTGAGTTACTTCAGCACTTTTTTGGGGGTCCCAGAGTCAAGGTGAACCCAAGCTATGAACAAGCCTGTGGGCTGGATCTGGGCCAGGACTCCCACAGATGTGCAACACTGTCTGAGATGCCCAGAAGCTTGAGGGGGGGGGGGGGGGGGGGTCAGATAAATCCACAGGAAGGGGAGACGCAGGCGGCCGATCGGGCAAAGGCTGGTATCTTTACAGCCGTTTGCTGCAAGGTCAGACGTGACAGCTTGCAGACGAGTCGTTACAGCAGGGTGTAGGGAATCGATCCCCTGACACTCGTTCACAGCCGATGTTGACCGCTGCACCAACAGAGATCTGAGCAGTACGTTTTCCCACCATGCAGACTGTGGTGGCTACCGGGAATGAGCTGCCAGAGGATGCGGTGGAGGTGGACACAACTACACCCTTCAAAAGGCGCCTGGCCAGATACTTAGATAAGAAAGATGTACAGTGGTACAGGTCTAATGCAGGGAAATGCGTTTTGCAAAGATAGGTGCCATGGACAGCAGGGGCGAGCTGGGCCGAAGGGCCTGTTTCTGTTCCGTGCCATTCTACGTTGACCACAATTTCCATGAATATGCGGCACAGTGGCGCAGCGGTAGAGTTGTTGCCTTTCAGCGCCAGAGACCTGCGTTCGATCCCAACTATGGGTGCTGTCTGTACGGAGTTTGTACATTCTCCCCGTGACCACGTGGGTTTTCTCCCAGATCTTCGGTTTCCTTCCACGCTCCAAAGGCTACATGTTTGTAGGTTAATTGGCTTGGTATAAATCTATAAATGTAAATAGTCCCCTAATGTGTGCTGGATTGTGTTAATGTTGCGGGGAATTGCTGGTCGGCTGAAGGGCCTGTCTCCGCGCTGGATCTCTAAACTAAACTAAAAATAACTAAAGAGGTCACTCGGGCAATTATCACCGTGCTGACTGTGCAGAAAATGGCTGCTGCACTAGCTTACATTAATTTAAACCAAAGATAGACACAAAATGCTGGAGTAAATCAGCAGGACAGGCAACATCTCTGGAGGGAAGGAATCTTAACATTGTCTGCTTTGATCTGTCATGTTCACACCTTACCTTTCCATATCTCTAGTCTCCCTCTCCCCGGATTCTCAATCTGAAGAAGGGTCTCGATCTGAAATGTCAGCCATTCCTTCCCTCCAGAGATGCTGCCAGTCCTGCTGAGTTACTCCAGCATTTTGTGTCTAACATCAGTGTGAACCCGAATCTGCAGTTCCTTCGCACACGTTAAGATTGAACCTTCTGGGCTCACCTGCTGAAGTCAGGATAGGCATGTGAATGCTCTCGTGTTTTGTAGGTTTACTTGGCATGTTTAATAAAGCATCTGATCCCACTCAGATTACCATCACACAGTCTCCAGCCTCATTGGCAGTACATTTTGTTACGTTCCGCTTCAGAGCCTGCTGGTGCCCTGACCTGTGACTTTCAGCTCTGAAGAGTGGTCTGGACCCAAAATGTCATCTGACCATTCCCTCCACGGACACGCCTGTCTCGCTGAGTCTGCCAGCACTTTGTTTTTTTGATCAAGACTCCAGCATCTGCCTGTGTCTTTGTTGTACATAGGGTCCCAACCCAAAACATCACATATCCATGTTCTTCAGAGATACTGCCCGACTTGCTGAGTTACTCCAGCACTTTGTGTGTTATTTTTCTAAACCAGCATCTGCAGTTTCCTGCTTCTCCTTACATTGGGTCTAGTTGTGTAATGCAGGACCACAGATTTTTTTCCCCGTTTAGTTTAAAGATACTGTTGTGCTACACAGGTAGACAAAAGTGCTGGAGAAACTCAGCGGGTGCAGCAGCATCTATGGAGCGAAGGAAATAGGCGACGTTTCAGGCCGAAACCCTTCTCCAGCCTGTTGTGCTACACAGTTGGTAGAAGACACAGCCAGGATATAAACCTGTACCAGTTCCCCTCTAAGGTGCGATGTACTCAAAGCCAATGGTCAATGCTGCTTTATTGTCATGTGCAAATGTACAGTGACATTATTTTTTTGCATACAGTTCAAGAAAGTATTGCCATACCAAAAAAAACCCAATCCCCAATTAACAAAGTGGACAGAAATAGTTCACCGAGACCGCATGCAAGAGCCGCCAGGTGTAGGCACCATTTTCAAAGTCCTGTCCACACCCTAGAGCTTACGAGTGGCCGTCCGATCCAGGCGAGCCCCAGGCTTCTGCAGGGCCTCCAGCCGTCGCCTTCAAACTACATCTTTCCACAAAGCAAACTTCAGCATGTATTCCAATACCACAAATCTCTCTTCCCTCTCAGTTTCTCTCCTGTCCCCTCCCTTCCTATAATAAATCTAAATGCCGCCAACTCCACGTTGGAGTAAGTAAGGGAACATGACGTCATGGTTCTGAGACACAATCTTCAGCTTGAGACAGTAACTCCTTCTCGTGCCATGGGATACTCCTGATCCGACGAACACTTCCAGCATTTTTCCATTTTTAATAAAGACTTAAGCTATAAGTCTGATGGACACTTGACGCAACAATAACAGAGTTATTGACTGATCCGAATAGTCCGATCCTACTAGACCCAGAGAGGAGGTGGCGGGGATGGGCAGCTTTTGGAATCAGCGTGCATATCTCCTCTCAGGACAGTCCTGGAGTCACTAGGAGTTGGTGAATGCCCTGAACAATCCAATCAGCATAGAAATGCATCGCCCATTTCCCCAAATCCATATTCCCCCCCTCGCTTTCTTCCTTCTCATCCTCCTCTTTCCCAACTTGTTCCCCTTCCCTCTCCCGTGAAAACTCTTGTTCCCCTTCCTTCTCATCCACCCCTCACTCCAACCCCATTTCTTTCTCTCCCCTACCCCCTCACTGTCTCCCTCATCCTCTAACCTATTCTTTCCCCTCTATCTCTTCCCCTCCTCTCTGTTCCCACTCTCTCCTTCCCCATTCCTTCCCCATCCCCTCGATCTCTGCACATCCCCTTCTCCCCACTCACTCTTCCCCCATTCCTTCCCCATCTATCTCTCCCTTATCCCGTCCATTCCGCTTTCCACGCTAATTTTCCCTTTCAGAGCCAATCAGACGTGCTCTGTCCTGTGGAAAAGAGTCAACGTTCCTGAGGGTTTATGATTTCTCAGTTTGGGGACCTAGTGCCACGATACACTCCCCCTATCGGGGAAATCGCAGGATGTGTCAAGTCACCACCGATTAAACCAAGATTTGATTTACTTTTCACTCAATTGCTCTTGAACTGAACCATCAACTTCTAACCCGACTTGATCAGCCCTGTTAGTTTAGTGGGGGGGGGGGGGGGAGGGGGGGGGGCAAGAGTAACGCGGGAGGGGGGGGGGGGGGGATGCTGGGCTGGAGGAGGACCAGGGATGGAAGGGGTTGATACACGGAGGGCCCTGGACAGGGGCCAGAGCTTCGGAGCAGGGAAGTATTGCCGGGACGGGCAGCGGGTGCTCTGATGTGAAAGGTGGCGGGTTGGCGGGGAATGGAGCAATAGACAATAGACAATAGGTGCAGGAGTAGGCCATTCGTCCCTTCGAGCCAGCACCACCATTCAACGTGATCATGGCTGGTCATCCCCAATCAGTACCCCGTTCCTGCCTTCTCCCCATATCCCCTGACTCCGCTATCTTTAAGAGCCCTAGCGAGCTCGCTCTTGAAAGCATCCAGAGAACCTGCCTCCACCGCCCTCCGAGGAAGAGAATTCCACAGACTCACCACAACTGTGAGAAAAAGTGTTTCCTCGTCTCCGTTCTAAATGGCTTACCCCTTATTCTTAAAGCATGGAATGGGATTTGAACAGTAGGTTGTGGGGGCAACAGTGTCTACTGTAGATGCTTCTGATTGAGGCATATTTCCAGTGGTTTTAGTTTGTCATATTGTTGTTTATCGCCCCGCTATAAATGACTCCTCATTTCCTCAGGAGTTAGCCACTGGTTTCATCCACTGGTTCCCATTCCTTTTGCTCACTGAATGAGAGCCTGGTTTGACTCGGCTGTTCCTCACAGCCAAAGCACAGATGGAGGGCAGACACTTCTCTCGGGGGGGCAGAGAGGGAGTGGGGATGTAGCTCAGAGGTTTTCACTGTACCTCGGTACACGTGGCAATAAACTCTGAACTGGAGATAGACACAAAATGCTGGAGTTACTCAGCGGGACCTCTCTGGCAGCAGCCTCTCTGGAGAGAAGGAATGGGTGACGTTTCGGGTTGAGACCCTTCTTCAGACTGATGAAGAACTTCAGACAGTTCAAATTGAACTGGAGTCAGAGGGAACGGCAGCACCAATGAAAATTCCACGGAGGTAAACACAATGGGGACTAGGGCTGGATTGGGATTGGCAGAGACTGGGATTATTTGTCCACAGAATAAATTTGCTTAACACATCCCGATTTACCGAGCAAAGACTGGTGATTGAAAATCCCAGCTCCTCGCCAAACCAAGGCTCCAACTGGAGTGAGAGGAGGTGGTAGGGAAGGAAAAAAATTCATTTCCCTGTCCACTACCTCGGGAACATCTCAGAGCAACTTTTAGTTTAGAGATACAGCACGGAAACACTTGAGCCCAAGCCGACCAGCAATCTCCCGCACACTAACACTATCCTATCAATACCAGGGAGAATTTACAATTTACCAAAGCCAATTAACCTGTACGTTTTTGGAGTGTGGGTGGAAACCGGCGATCCCAGGTAAAACCCACGCGGTCACGGGGAGAACGTACAGACAGCGCCCGTAGTTAGGATTGAACCCGGGTCTGTGGCGCTGTAAGGCAGCAACTCTACCGCTGAGCCACCGCGCAGCTAGAATGTGTACAAACTCCGGTGACTATTGTGAAAGGGGTTGGAACATCGCCAAGATTTGTCTCCCCGCCCAAGCACTGATTAGTCACCGCATTTGCAACGTGGGCACATTCTGCCACATCAACAGGACTTCAAAGTAAATTTGAAAACCGGACTTGAAGTGGCAGCTCCGTTTCTTTACCCACGGATGCTGCCTGACCTGCTGAACATTGGCAGCATCTACTGGTGATATCTGCCGCCCTCAGTTCATCCGCTGTGTGACCTCTGCTCACCTTACGCAGGTACAGGTCACTCCTGCCCTGCCTCACAAGTGCCGCATCCTTAAACGGGTTCATCCACAACTCTGATAGAAACATAGAAAATAGGTGCAGGAGTAGGCCATTCGGCCCTTCGAGCCTGCACCGCCATTCAATATGATCATGGCTGATCATCCAACTCAGTATCCCATCCCTGCCTTCTCTCCATACCCCCTGATCCCTTTAGCCACAAGGGCCACATCTAACTCCCTCTTAAATATAGCCAATGAACTGGCCTCAACTACGTTCTGTGGCAGAGAATTACACAGATTCACCACTCTCTGTGTGAAAAATGTTTTTCTCATCTCGGTCCTAAAGGAGATGCCCGGTCCCTGCCTTTAACAAGTCCCCACCCACACACACGTGGTCCCACCATTTGTAGACATGCTCCTTGCCCGACCACACTGCAGTCTTCAAATGTATTGTTCATCCCCTCCACATAATGTCCCTGTTCCTGAGATAATGTCGGAAAACTCACACCTTCTGAAAGGCAGAGACCACGTGGTTGGATACAGGGTCCACTCACGCACGTACCTAAAGGAGCATCAACATTACACTCTTTCAAAGGGATGGACACAAAATACAGGAGTATGCCAATTCTCCAATCTCACCTATCTCCTGCATTCCTTCATCCCCGACTTTCTCCTCCCCCCCCCCCCCCCCGCTTCCCAACGCTAGTCATCCGACTAGTTCCACTCTTTGCGTCCTTGTTTCCCTGTCATTAGCACATCTTCCCCAGCCAACAGTGAGCCAGTATGGACTCCACCCTTCCTGACGTTATCTGTTGCCAGCCCTGTTTTGTTCTGACCTTGTCTATCTTTCAGTCTGAAGAAGAGTTCTGACCCAAAACATCACTTATTCCTTTTCCCCCAGAGATGCTGCTTGACCCGCTGAGTAACTCCAGCATTTTGTGTCTATCTTTGGTATAAACCAACATCTGCTCTTCCTTCCTACACATTATCTCAAAGGGATGACTGGCTCATGTTGCATCGGACGTAAACACATACAATACATAGAGTTGCACGCAAGTTATTGTCAAATATGTACAAGTGTGGTACTGTACACATCATTAATAGCTGTCTCCTCCCCTTCTCAGCTCTCCCTCAGCCCTTGGGCTCCTCCTCTTCCCTTCTTCTCCCCGTTTCCCCCCCCCCCCCCCCCCACCCTCCATCAGTCTGAAGAAGGGTTTTGGCCCAAAACGTTGCCCATTTCCTTCGCTCCATAGATGCTGCTGCACCCGCTGAGTTTCTCCAGCACTTTTGTCTACCATTAATATGTACAGTCTATTTTAAAGAGACATACACAGTTTTTCACACACAGAGCGTGGTGAATCTGTGGAATTCTCTGCCACAGAAGGTAGTTGAGGCCAGTTCATTGGCTATATTTAAGAGGGAGTTAGATGTGGCCCTTGTGGCTAAAGGGATCAGGGGGTATGGAGAGAAGGCAGGTACAGGATACTGAGTTGGATGATCAGCCATGATCATATTGAATGGCGGTGCAGGCTCGAAGGGCCGAATGGCCTACTCCTGCACCTATTTTTCTATGTTTCGATATTGACACAGTATAAATACACGGCCCCACATTGAAACGTACATCTGTGCATTCATTGTATACTATAAACACCATAGAGACACCCTGATTATGGTTACAGCACATGGTTTGGCTTATTGAGTACACACACTGGTTCAATGCAGGAGCAATCCAGGCAGTCCCATGTCACAGCCCTGCAAACCCTCTCCCCTGCACCACCTACACTGCTCCTTTCTGAATGCTACCCTTCAATCTGCGGCAGTCCATGCCATGCCACACCCTGGCTGTGCAAAACAATATCCTTCTGTTAGCTTGTGTTCCTCTGACAAGCACCGTCCCCTCGTTCCCAACCTTCAATTGGAACTGTTCTTCCCTGTCAAGTCTTATCTTACAATCTTGTACCCTTACAACCTCCTGTTCCAAAGAGACCAAACCTCAGCTTCTCAGGTGCAGGAAGGAAGGAACTACGCCAGTCTGAAGAAGGGCTCGGATCCGAAATGTCATCTATTCTTTTTGTCCCGAGATGCTGCCCGACCCGCTGAGTTACTCCAACATTTTGTGTCTATCTCGGCTTCTCCTGTAGATCCATCACATGAAAGTCCCTCATCACTGCCAAGATTCTGTCTAAGGTCCTGACCCTGAAACATCATCTGTTCATTTCCTGCCACAGCCACTGCCTAACCCAGAGCTGGCGGCAACACTCGCGTCATTGCCAAACCAGACCTCTGTAAAGGTTCAGTGTGGCCCCCTTGCTCTTCATCTCTCTGTTCACATCCAGGGTCCTGTCACCGACTTTTCAATCCTCGTTTTCCACCTGCCATTCCACCTTCAATGAACGACGCAGACACCCCACATCATAAGGACAAACCCTTTAGCCCAAAATGTCCTAACCATGACAAATAAAACTAAAAATCCCAACTGTTTGCACATCAAGAGAGAGAAGGGGGGGAGATAAGGGGGGGGAG
>NW_022630896.1:0-45049 GCF_010909765.2 Amblyraja radiata
CACAGGGCCACATCTAACTCCCTCTTATATAGCCAATGACTGGCCTCAACTACCTTCTGCGGGAGAGAATTCCACAGATTCACACCACTCCCTGTGTGAAAAAGGTTTTCCTCGTCTCGGTCCTAAAAGATTTCCCCTTTATCCTTAATTGTGACCCCTTGTTCTGGACTTCCCCAACATCGGGAACAATCTTCCTGCATCTAGCCTGTCCAACCCCTTAGAATTTTTGTACGTTTCTATAAGATCCCCCCTCAATCTTCTAAATTCTAGCGAGTACAAACCGAGTCTATCCAGTCTTTCTTTCATATGAAAGTCCGACATCCCAGGAATCAGTTTTGCAGATGACACAACAGTGATTGGGCTGATCACCACGGGGATGAAACAAAATACAGAGCGGAGGTGCAGAACCTGGTGGACTGGTGCACATGTAACAACTTGTCATTAAACACCTCCAAGACAAAGGAGCTGATTATTGACTTCAGGATGTCCCATAATGGAGAATACGCCCCAATCTCCATTTACGGGGAAAGTGTGGAGAGAGTGTCCAGCTTTAAGTTTCTAGGGCACTCACATTCTGAGGACCTCACATGGTGCCACCAACATCGCTGCGCTGATCAAGAAGGCACAGCAAACGACTGTTCTCTGAGGACATTAAAAAGACTGGTCTGCCCCAACAGCTGCTGACACGTTCTAACCGCTGCAACCACAGAGAGCATATTAACTTATGGCATCTCTGTGTGGTATCTCAGCTGCACGGAGGCGGAGAGGAGAGCTCTTCAGCGCGTCGTCCACAGAGCGCAGAGGATCATTGGGACAGAGCTACCAGCCTTGGAGGGCATCTACCTTGGAGGTGCCTCAGGAAGGTCGTCAGCATAGAAGCATACAAACATAGAAATTAGGTGCAGGAGTAGGCCATTCGGCCCTTCGAGCCTGCACCGCCATTCAATATGATCATGGCTGATCATCCAACTCAGTATCCCGTACCTGCCTTCTCTCCATACCCTCTGATCCCCTTAGCCACAAGGGCCACATCTAACTCCCTCTTAAATATAGCCAATGAACTGGCCTCAACTACCCTCTGTGGCAGAGAGTTCCAGAGATTCACCGCTCTCTGTGTGAAAAAAGTTCTTCTCATCTCGGTTTTAAAGGATTTCCCCCTTATCCTTAAGCTGTGACCCCTTGTCCTGGACTTCCCCAACATCGGGAACAATCTTCCTGCATCTAGCCTGTCCAACCCCTTAAGAATTTTGTAAGTTTCTATAAGATCCCCTCTCAATCTCCTAAATTCTAGAGAGTATAAACCAAGTCTATCCAGTCTTTCTTCATAAGACAGTCCTGACATCCCAGGAATCAGTCTGGTGAACCTTCTCTGCACTCCCTCTATGGCAATAATGTCCTTCCTCAGATTTGGAGACCAAAACTGTACGCAATACTCCAGGTGTGGTCTCACCAAGACCCTGTACAACTGCAGTAGAACCTCCCTGCTTCTATACTCAAATCCATAAAGACTCCTCACACCCTTGTAACGGACTGTTCGAACTACTTTCCTCCGGCAGACGTTACAAGGCCTTCTACACCCGAACCTCCAGAATCAGAAACAGCCTTATTCCCAGAGCTATAGCGGCTCTGAACCGGCCCGGCTGAGTCCCTGCTGATCTGAGTAGAAACAAGGATCGGACCCGTCGTGTTGGTTAGGTATCGTATAGGTAGTTCGTTTGTGTTAAGTGAAAATAAACAATTGGTTGAACCAGTGGTCGACACAGTGTTTTACTGAACTAGACTAGGGGGTAAGCTGTAGGAGCATAATTACAGAACTACTATTTAAATCAGGCTGTTATTAAATATGAACTGGGTTTCTATGCAGCAAAATGTTGGATGAATAGAAGACAAATGTAAACCATGCGATCCTCAGTTTCAGTTTATTGACACATGTACCAAGGTACAATGAAAAACTTTAAAATATGCTAACCAGTCAGCAAAAAGACTATACATGATTACATCAAGCCATTTAACAAGTGATTAGATACATGATAATGGAATAACGTTTAGTGCAAGGTATAGCCAGTAAAGTCTGATCAAGGATAGTCCGAGGATCACCACATGTTCAGCAGTTCAGGACTGCTCTCTGGTTGTGGTAGGATGATTCAGTTGCCTGATAACAGCTGGGAAGAAACTGTCCCTGAATCTGGAGGGTGTGCGTTTCACACTTCTATACCTTTTGCCCGATAGAAGAGGGGAGAAGAGGAAGTAGCTACATGTCTCTGTGAATCTCACAGAGGTTGATAATACCGAGGCAGCCTCTGCTCACTCCCCACCAGGACGACAATGGTGCACAGATCATTGGTGACTTTGAAGTGTGTGGGAGGTCAACAGAAGCAATGCTGATTGCAAAGCTACATTTTTGTTTGGATTCAAGTAACCCGGTAACAAACTGAATGCTGAGCATTGAGGGATACAGATGGTTTTCATCCAATATTACATAGTGTCATTAAGCCACACATCACGGAAACAGGGCCTTCTCCACGGCGACCAAGAAGTTGCATCGACCCAAGTCCCACATTGCCTGCTTTTGGTCCATATTCCTCTAAACCTGTCACGGTGCCTTCTGATCCCTCTGTGACCACTGAGGGTGCATAGACTCGAGACGTGTCTAAGAGTGGTACCATGTGGAAAACAGGACCGTCAGCCCAACATGTCCCAGCCACACTGGTCCTCACCTGCCCACTTTTTGGCCCATAAACCCTCCAAACCTGTCCTATCTGTATACCTGTCTAACTGTATTTTCAATGTGGGATTGTCCTCCCTGCCTAATCTACCCTCCTCTGGAAGCTTGTTGCATACACCCACCACCCTTTGTGTGAAAAGGTTACCCTCAGATTCCTATTAAATCTTTTTCCCTTCACCTTAAAACCTCTGTCCTCTGGTCCTCGATCACAAACTTTGGGCAAGAAACTCTGCATCTACCCAATCTATTCCTCTCATGATTTTTTACAACCTCATATTGGCAGACCAATTTCCCTCTGGGGATGAATAAAGTTTTTATTGTATTGTTTCATAAGTTCATCCCTCATCCTCCTGTGCTGCAAAGAATAGTGTCCCAGCCTACTCAACCTCTCCCCTATAACTCAGATCCTCTAGTCCTGGGAATGGCCTCATTAATCTTCACTGTACACTTTCCAGCTTGGCCAAGATCTTTCATATAAGATGGTGCCCATAATTCAATCCCTGTTCCAGGTGTACACTGTGGACTGGAAGCCCATGACTAGTGGTGTGCCCAGGTGCCTGGGCATCTTGGGGTATGTGATTTATATCAAAGGATCAAAGCTATTTTTATTGTCATGTTCAAAGTACAGTGAACTCAATTTACCATACAGCCATACTAAAAAAACATCCACCACAGCAGATCGCCCACATTCCTCGCTGTGATGGAAGGGAATAAAGTCGAATCTTCTTCCTCTCTATACTCCCACGGTCAGGGCAGTCGAACCATCTGTAGTTGGAGTGATCGAAGCTCCCCAGCCGGCGATCGAAGCCTCCACGTTGGAGTGGTCAAAACTCCCACGATCGGGGTGGTCGAAACTCCTGCGGCCTGGAGCTTCCGAAGTCGAGCTCCACGATTTAGCGCCGCAGTTGGAGCGCTGAGGTCGATCTCCAATAGGGATCACCAGGTCCACGATGTTAAGTCCTGCAGGCTCACATGGTTGGAGCTCCCAAAGTCGATCCCCAGCAAGGCCGCCAGCTCCCCAATGTTAAGCCGCAGTGCAGACGGAGATACAATACGGAAATAAATAATTGCATCTCCTTCGAGGTAAGAGATTTAAAAAAAGTTACCCCCAACCCACACATAAAACTAGGCTAGAGAGCACTAAAATATATATTTAACACATACTAAAAACCAACAAAGGAAGAAAAGGACAAGACAGACTGTTGGCGAGGCAGCCACAGTGACACCACCCGGTGGTTAGAATTGGAATTATTTGAAGCCAGAAAGCTCAAAAGCCAGATAGAAATGGGTAAGGAAGCTTCAACATTTACACAGGTGACCATTGTAATGCTCCAGTGAAGGAAGATGGGACTCTCTGGGATGGTGAACAGAAATACTGGAGTCAAGTGTTGTCATGGAAGCAGTGAATTCAACCTGTGGCTCGATCTGCCGGGACGTTTCAATCATAGACATCAGGTTGTCCAGAAGAAAACAAAATTAAGCAAAGATAGAGATGAACACCTGCGCTTAAATAGGGAACTCAGTGGGTAACAAATCATAATGACATGCAGGTGAAAATACTTAAACATAATTGAACAAAAGCTTGTTCAATCAATCAGTGGTATTGGTATAGATGGTGGGAGGTCATCTTGTAGTTGTATAAGATGTTGGTGAAGCTGCATTTAGATTATTGTGTAGGAAGGAACTGCAGATGCAGGTTGCAACTGAAGATAGACACAAAATGATGAAGTAACTCAGCAGGACAGGCAGCATCATTGGAGAGCAGGACTAGGCGAAGTTTAAGGTCAAGACCCGTCTTCAGACTTGGAGTCAGGGGAAAGGGAAATGGGAGGTATAGATGGTGATGTAGAGAGATAGAACAAATGAACGAACGATATGCAAAAAAGTAACGGTGATAAAGGGAACAGGTCATTGTTAGCTGTTTGCTAGACGAGAACGAGACGCTGGTGTGACTTCGGTGCGGGAGGGATGGAGAGAGAGGGAATGCAGGGATTTCTTTCAATTATAGAAATCAATATTCATACCACTGGGCTGTAAACAGCTCAAGCAAAATATGAGATGCTTGTTCCTCCAATTTGTATTTAGCCTCACTCTGACAATGGAGGCGACCTAGGACACAAATATTAGTGTGGAAATAGGAAGGGGAATTAAAGTGTTTGGCAATGGGGAGATCAGGTAAAGTCAGGCGGACTGAGCGAAGATGTTCAGTGAAACGTTTGCCCAGTCTATGTTTGGTCTTGCCGATGTAGAAGAGTCCACATCTTGAACACTGGATACAGTAGATGGGGTTGTAGGAGGTGCAAGTGAACCTCTGCCTAACTTGAAAGGACAGTCGGGGTCCTTGGACAGAGTCAAGGGAGGAGGTATCAGGCCAGGTGTTGCATCTCCTGCGGTTGCTGGGGAAGGGGTGGTTTGGATGGGAAGTGACGAGTTAACCAGGGTGTTGCAGAGCAACGATGGCCCTCTGCTCCCTTCCATGAAGCCAATTCTCGATCCAGTCAGTTAGTTCTTCAGGGATCCCAAGCGAAATAACCAGCGTAGCCTAGCACACAAATGCTTGCTGAAGCCCGTGGAGACAATGCCTTTAGTTGCAGACTGGTGAATCTGTGGGATTCATTGCCACTGAAGTCTGTGGAGGCAAAGTCAGTGCGTGATTTTATGGCAGAGATAGATAGATTCTTGATTAGTACGGGTGTCAGAGGTTATGGGGAGAAGGCAGGAGAATGGAGTTAGGAGGGAGAGATAGATCAGCCATTGGCAGAGTAGACTTGATGGGCTGAATGGCCTAATTCTACTCCTATCCCTTATGATCTTACAAATGCTTTGCCCTCCTTGACCTGCTTTATTCAAATTACTTGTTCTGATATGTAAGATATGATCTCCCACATAAAATATGTTGAATCTCCCTAATCAGCCCTTCTTAAATAGAGACACAACATTAGCCCCCCCCCCCCCCCCTCCTCCAGTCTTGTGACACCTCATCTGTGTCTAATATATGTTCGCCAGGGCTCCTTACAACTTCTTCTCTAACTTCCCACAGTGCTCTTGAATATATCTGTTCAGGCCCTGGAGATTTATCTACCTTCATAAGCCTTAGGATGTCCAGCAGCTCCTTGACCGTAATACAACCTGTCCTCTGTATTCCATCTCCATTAGCTGTCCCAAGTCCAGTCATCACATCGTTCTCCACGGTAAAACCAGAGGAGAGATACTCATTTAAGACCTTGCCCGTCTCCTGCGGCTCCACAAAGATAAGATTGCTTTGGCTTTTGGGAGGTCCAAATCTCTCCCTAGCTACCCATTTTCCCTGAGTGTAAATAGATTTTATCATTCAAAATCTTTTGTTGAATGGATATTATTCCTTTTCTAAAGGCGGTCACGGTGGTGCAGCGGTAGAGTTGCTGCCTTCAGCGCCGGAGACCCGTGATCGATCCAGACTACGGGTGCTGTCTGTACGGAGTTTGTACGTTCTCCCCCGTGACAACGTGGATTTTCACTGAAATCTTCGGTTTCCTCCCACACTCAAGACGTACAGGTTTGTGTCGGTGTAAATTGTCCCTAGTGTGTGTAGGATAGTGTTAGTGTGTAGTGTCGCTGGTCAGCGTGAACTCGGTGGGCCGAAGGGCCTGTTTCCGCCCTGTACCTGTAAACTAAACTAAGCTAATATTATTGTAACATCGCAGCATTTCGCATCTGAATTCAATACAAAAGCAACACAAAACGTTGGGGAGGATTACCTCAACGCTGACGTGTGCAGTGCCGATTCATGTTTACCTGGTTCCGTGTGCCAATAAATGTAATTTACAGGCTGAACTAATGCTGCTAATGTAACTGACTGACTCAATTCACACATGTGAGCACCGAGCCGTGGTAAACTACACCAGTTGATTTGTTCAGGATCAAACATTTGACTTTGCAATGAGCAATAATCCTGAAAATACTGATTTGTTTTCACCTGAATGAGCAGCAGCTCACTGCAAAAGAAAGCTACAATCTCCTACCACCATCACACTCAGCACTGTGTCATGCTGTAGTGGGTTTAACCTGCATTAACTGGTAAAAACCTATCTGCAACAAAGTTCACAAATTAGGAATCTGGTCAAGGAAGAGTGAGCCACCGAGTCCAGAGCATGTACTGTAAGAATCTGTACAATTCTGGATTAAAGTGGCTGCTCAAGACACAGCTGTGGGATTTTGATCTTCATAATTAGAGGCAGTGGGTAGGAAGCTGCAGAGTGCCTGATTAGGTATGTTAAATTATGATGCAGAGGGGAACCCATTACCAGCTTAATGCCACTATATCCCACTGTGCGCTTGGCCTAATGTGATGGAAAACTGGCCTTGCAAGCAGCAGCTCACAGAAGGAGCGAGTTCGTCAAGAAGGTTTTAATGAGTAGAACAAGGATATGGCGGACCAATTGAATAACTAATTTAGTTCCGTCTTCACTAAGGAAGACATAAATAATCTGCCGGAAATAGAGGAGATGGAGGAACTGAGTGAAATCCAGGTTAGTCGGGAAGTGGTGTTGGGTAAATTGAATGGATTAAAGGCCGATAAATCCCCAGGGCCAGATAGGCTGCATCCCAGAGTACTTAAGGAAGTAGCTCCAGAAATAGTGGATGCATTAGTAATAATCTTTCAAAATTCTTTAGATTCTGGAATAGTTCCTGAGGATTGGCGGGTAGCAAACGTAACCCCACTTTTTAAGAAGGGAGGGAGAGAGAAAACGGGGAATTACAGACCAGTTAGTCTAACATCGGTAGTGGGGAAACTGCTAGAGTCAGTTATTAAAGATGGGATAGCAGCACATTTGGAAAGTGGTGAAATCATTGGACAAAGTCAGCATGGATTTACAGAAAGGTAAATCATGTCTGACGAATCTTATAGAATTTTTCGAGGATGTAACTAGTAGCGTGGATAGGGAGAACCAGTGGATGTGGTGTATCTGGACTTCCAGAAGGCTTTCGACAAGGTCCCACATAAGAGATTAGTATACAAACTTAAAGCACATGGCATTGGGGGTTCAGTATTGATGTGGATAGAGAACTGGCTGGCAAACAGGAAGCAAAGAGTAGGAGTAAACGGGTCCTTTTCACAATGGCAGGCAGTGACTAGTGGGGATACCGCAAGGCTCAGTGCTGGGACCCCAGCTATTTACAATATATATTAATGATCTGGATGAGGGAATTGAAGGCAATATCTCCAAGTTTGCGGATGACACTAAGCTGGGGGGCAGTGTTAGCTGTGAGGAGGATGCTAGGAGACTGCAAGGTGACTTGGATATGCTGGGTGAGTGGGCAAATGTTTGGCAGATGCAGTATAATGTGGATAAATGTGAGGTTATCCATTTTGGTGGCAAAAACAGGAAAGCAGACTATTATCTAAATGGTGGCCGACTAGGAAAAGGGGAGATGCAGCGAGACCTGGGTGTCATGGTACACCAGTCATTGAAAGTAGGCATGCAGGTGCAGCAGGCAGTGAAGAAAGCGAATGGTATGTTAGCTTTCATAGCAAAAGGATTTGAGTATAGGAGCAGGGAGGTTCTACTGCAGTTGTACAGGGTCTTGGTGAGACCACACCTGGAGTATTGCGTACAGTTTTGGTCTCCAAATCTGAGGAAGGACATTATTGCCATAGAGGGAGTGCAGAGAAGGTTCACCAGACTGATTCCTGGGATGTCAGGACTGTCTTAATGAAGAAAGACTGGATAGACTTGGTTTATACTCTCTAGAATTTAGGAGATTGAGAGGGGATCTTATAGAAACTTACAAAATTCTTAAGGGGTTGGACAGGCTAGATGCAGGAAGATTGCTCCCGATGTTGGGGAAGTCCAGGACAAGGGGTCACAGCTTAAGGATAAGGGGGAAATCCTTTAAAACCGAGATGAGAAGAACTTTTTTCACACAGAGAGTGGTGAATCTCTGGAACTCTCTGCCACAGAGGGTAGTCGAGGCCAGTTCATTGGCTATATTTAAGAGGGAGTTAGATGTGGCCCTTGTGGCTAAGGGGATCAGAGGGTATGGAGAGAAGGCAGGTACGGGATACTGAGTTGGATGATCAGCCATGATCATATTGAATGGCGGTGCAGGCTCGAAGGGCCGAATGGCCTACTCCTGCACCTAATTTCTATGTTTCTATGACACCTTGAACCAAACTGAGTTAATTTCAGTTTCTTGAGTTGGCAACCGCTTGTCCTATTTCTGAGGAAATACTAAGTCTGAAAACATGTACAAAGGGGTACAGTTTAGTTTTGTTTAGTGATACAGCATAGAAACAGGTCCTTTGGCCCACCAAGTCCACACTGACCAATTATCACCCGCACACACTAGGGACAATTTACAGAAGCCAATTAACTTACAAACCTGCACGTCTTTGAGATGTGGGAGGAAACCCAAGCACTCGGAGAAAACCCACATGGTCACTCGGAGAATGTACAAATTCCATACAGCCAGCACCCATAGTCAGATCAACCTGGGTCTCTGTCGCTGTAAGGCAGCAACTCTACCACTAAGCTGCCCTAATACTGTTTCACACCTTTTTTTTACTGTAGTTCAGATCCAATTTGTTGATATTTTATATCAGATTTCCTGAATTTCTCTTTTCATAGGTGGGTATTCTCACAGGAAGGAATGAGCTAGGGAGGGTAGATTGGTAGCAGTTGGGTAAATCCACAGATGACATGTGGGAGTTGTTTAAAGGCTGGCTAATCAAAGTGCAGGATCAGCATGTTCAAGTAAGGAGGAGGGATAAGGACCGGAAGCGAAAGGAAGTGTATGTCAGATTTAAGAAGATGGCATCAGGCGGGGCTAATGATGATTATAAAGCCAGTAGGAAAGAACTCAATTGGAAGGGGTCATCGGCATATCAGATCAAGGAAAATCCCAAGGCTTTTCATATGTATCCAAAAACAAGAGGAAGAAGGTAGGACCCTCAAGGTTAATGAGCTTATCTATACTGGGAGTCTAACAGGAGCATGCAAGCCCTGATCTCTTGTTATCAATGGCAGGGCTCAACTGAGTGTTGTAGAGCAGGAGGATCTAGGAGTGCAGGCACATAGTTCCATGAAAGTGGTGTCTCAGATAGATAGGGTGATCAGAAAGGCTTTTGGCACATTGGCCTTTGTCAGTCAGACTAAAGAGTATAGACGTTGGTAGGTCATGTAACAGATGTACAAGACATTGGTGAGGCCATATTTAGAGTTTTTTAAAGTTTTAGTCACCCTGTAATAGGAACGATGTTGTTAAGTTGAAAAATGTACAGAGAAAATTTACAAGGACTCCCCTTGCAAGGACTCCAGAGCCTGAGCTATAGGGAGGTTGAACAGGCTAGGACTTTATTCCTTGGAGTGCAGAAGTCTAAGGGCTGATCTTATATAGGTGTATAAGATCATAAGAGGAAGCAATGGGGTAAATGCTCAGAGACTTTTACTTAGAGTTGGCAAATTACGAATCAGAGGACATAGGTTTAAGGTGAGGTGGTGGTGGTGGGGGGGGGGTGGGGGGGGGGGTGGGGGGGGAAGAATGTAACATTTGAAATGAACCTGAGGGGCAACTAAATCGTGGAAGGAATAGTCAGGGTAAAATCACAATCTTTTGCCCGGTGGTGGAAATCGAGAATCCGAGGAGGTGGGTTTAAGATGAGGAGGGGAATATTTAATATTAATCTGAGAGATAACTGTTCAATGCAAATATTGATAGGTACATGGAAAGATGTAATGCAGGAGATAGATGAGACAAGGACTATCACATTCTCTAAGAAATATTTGGACAGGTACATGGATAGGACAGATTTGGAGGGCTATGGGCCAGGTGGGACTGGTGTATATGGGACATGTTGATCGGTGTGGACAAGTTGGATCGAAGGGCCTGTTTCCACGCTGTATGACTCGATAATTCTCTGACTTCATCTAATTGATAAAAATTATTATTCTTTCCAACTGAAATCACTTTTATTACTAATTTATCTATATTACTAAAAGTGTGATCTTGACCGCTTTTGGCCCATTGTGCTGCGGTTTCCGAGAGAACACCTCCACCTACGGCCGTCATTTTTGGCCACCTCACGTCTGCCTTCCTGGATCAGAGGATTTTTCCCATCGATGAAAAATCAGAGACATGTTAATGTTTTAAAAAAATTCACCATTCTCTCTGCTGCCCCTGCTGGAGGGAAGGGGTGGGTCAATAAAACCAGGAAGTGGTGTACCTCACTCAGCCTCTGCAAGATGGAGGTCACGTCTCTCTGAGCTCTAAATAACATATCTACTCAACTGTGAGTGCCCTTAATGTGGTTTGAAAATAAAAATATGGTTGGTTTAAAGTAAAAAGGCACTGCCTGCAAATGGTTGTTTGGGGAGGTTTGGGTTGAAGTAAAAAGGCACTCTCTCTCCCCCCCCCCCCTCTCTCATCCCCCTCTCTCTCCCCCCCTCTCCATCCCCCCCTCTCTCTCCCCCCCTCTCTCTCCCCACCTCTCTCCTCTCCCCCCCTCTCTCTCCCCCCTCTCTCGCCCCCCCCTCTCTCTCCCCCTCTACCCGCCCTCTCCCCCCCTCCCTCTCCCCCCTCCCTCTCCCCCCCTCCCTCTCCCCCCCTCCCTCTCTCCCCTCCCTCTCCCCCTCCCTCTCCCCCCCTCCCTCTGCCCCCCCTCCTCTCCCCCTCCCGCTCCCCCCCATCCCTCTGCCCCCCCCTCCTCTGCCCCCCTCCCTCTCCCCCCCCCCCTCTCTCATTCCCCCTCTCTCTCATCCCCTCTCTCGTCCCCCCCCTCTCCATCCCCCCCTCTCTCTCCCCCCCCCTCTCTCTCCCCCACCTCTCTCTCTCCCCCCCTCTTCTCTTCCCCCCTCCCTCTCTCCCCCTCTCCCCCCCCCTCTCCTCCCCCCCCCCTCTCTATCCTCTATCCCCCTCCCTCTCTCCCCCCCCTCCCTCTCCCCCCCATCTCCCCCCCTCCCTCTCTCACCCCTCCCCCCTCTCACCCCCCTCCCTCTCTATCCCCCCCCTCCCCACCTCCCTCTCTATCCCCCTCCCTCTCTCTCGTCCTCTCTCTCTCTCCCCCCTCCCTCTCGCTCCCCCCCCTCTCACCCCCTCCATCTCACCCCCCCCCCCTCTCTCCCCCCCCCCGTCTCACCTCCTTCTCGCCCCCTCCCTCTCTCCCCCCCCCTCCCTTCCCCCCCTCCTCTCCCCCGCCCCCTCCCGCTACCCTCTCCCGCCCCCTCGCCTCTCTCAGCACCGCCCTCCTCCCTCTCCCCCCCTCCCTCGTCCCCCCCCCTCCCTCCCTCTCCCCCCCCCTCCCTCTCCCCCCCCCCCCTCTCATGAACTTAAAAGCATCTTGTGTCCTGGCAAGTATTGAAGTGTGTACAATACGTACACAGGTTACTAAAAATAACAAGGATAACAGGCATCACCGCATTTACCATCTGCTTTTGTTTAGATCTTTAGTGAATTCCAACAGTAAAAGAGTGATCTCCAAATACAGCTCCGGTTGTTATAGAGTCATAGAATGATACATTGTGGAAACAGGCCCTTCGGCCCATCTTGCCCACACCGGCCAACATGTCCCAGTTACACTAGTCCCACCTGCCTGTGCTTGGTCCATATCCCTCCAAACTTGTCCTATCCTTGTACCTGTCTAACTATTTCATGAACTTTGGGATAATCCCAGCCTCAACTACCTCTTCTGGCAGCTTGTTCCATACACCCACCACCCTTTGTGTGAAAAAGTCACCCCTCAGATTCCGATTAAATCTTTTCCCCTTCACCTTGCACAATATTGCTGTTGTCAGATAGTAATTGAGTTAACTATGATAGGTGTAAAGATTTGCAGGATTTCGGACACGGTTTGTCACATGAATCACAGTGTCAAACTGCTTGCTTCAGTTATACCGACCTAAAATCCTACACAACAGAAGCTTCACAGGATATTAGCCCCGACAAAGGGTCTTTGACCTTAAACGATAACTGTTTCCCTTCCTGCAGATGCTGTCCAACCTGCCAAATGTTTCCACCATACATTCAGTGCAATTTAGTTTCCTGTATGTTGGTAAGATGCAAGAATGCAGGCATTTATAAAGACCATTATAAAATTATACATTTGAACATTTTGAGATAAATATTAATGCGCAGTATTTCCTGTCACCAGCAAGCTGACCTCAACTGCCCTGGGCAGTGTTAGTGCCTTTTGCACATAAATGCTGCCACGTCATGGAGCAGTGGGAACAGAACAAGATTTATCTGTTTAAAAAAAGCTTAAAATAGCTTTCACAGCATCTATGGGTTTTATAGAGGGATACTCTAGGGTTGGCGCTGAAGACCTGTTGAAATGTGGTAGTCTGTCATTGTGACTATGCGACTCCAGGTTCAAAAATAATATTCAGTACTTCCCCATTTGCACAAGAACCTCACAATTTGTGACACTTTCACATGGAACTGCTGGTATTTCCACAGCTCCACATTTCACATGAGAGTAAATGAGAAGATTTTATAAATAAATCAAGCACGTCATGATACTGAATCACTTCTTCCAATGAAAACTAGCAGTGGGAATTGGCAAGGGTAAATTAATGAATATTATGCTTAAATCCATCTGATATCTGTTTGATCATAGATCGTTGAATTCTTCATTTGACATTTCACTCTATAAATTGCAGCCACTGTATATTTCTGATTAACATGGGTTATTTTTTCATTTTATCCCAATAAATTATTTTGTGTGATTGCATGATGAATTAATATTACAGTGTATATATTTTTTAATGGTAATGCTATATACAGGGTACAACCTTCTCTCCTATTTTTACATTCATTTTTACACTGCAAAAGCTGGAAGGAAGATTTAAGAGCCCATGAACTGAGAGCATGTTCCTTTTCCCTGGGGTGGTACTGTTAATTTTGACATTTAGGCATGCAAGAGTGCATCAACTCTCAAGGAGAAGTTGACCTGGGATGAAACTCCAATTTGTGCTGTGGTTTTTAAACCATGAATATTGCAGGCTGGGATGGAGTCCGACATTGTCTTGCAAGCGAGTGTCTCTTTCCTTGTGACAGATGCAGTCAGCTTCACATGGATGAGTCTGTTATTAATATCGAGGTACAGAACAATTTTTTCATAAACTGTTTCTGCGCATTAAAAATTAAAGTGAACATATATTAATGAACCGATAACGGCCCATGACATTCTTACAATCTTCAGTGAATAATTTTTTATATTTAATCATAATTAATTATATTTAATTATATTTAAGGAAGTAAGTCAAAATAAACAAAGGAGGTGACATTTCTTATCCAAAAGGAAAATACTGCAAATGCTTCAAATCAGAAATCCTGACCTATGTGACAATCCTGTTGATGTGAATAAATACGTACTAAGGCCTGTGTACCGCTTGAAGGTCATTTAGAACCCTTATGAAAGTAAATCTTTCTGCAGAGAAGATGAATTTAAATACAGGTGACAAGCATTGAAATTTAAAAGTCACATTTAACAATTAATGTTTTTGCAGTTCAAAATAAATAACATTCATTTTCACGTTGATTCCACCCATGAGACATTTCACAGACATGTGAGTGGATGCAGATCATTCCCAGCTTGAATTAATTTAATGATCTCATATTCACACACGTGTGTTTAGTTAATATCGTCATTTCATTTCATTATCACAAATTTACTATAATTATGACAAGGACTTCAGAGGAGCAAAAGGGGCCATGCGATAGCTCTGGCGGCTAGCATTAAGATGTTATAAATTCATAAGGGGGAAAAGGGTAACTAGAGAGAGAAAGTGGGATCTTTCAGGAATCAAAGCGGTCACCTCTGTGCGGAGCTGCAGGAGATGGGCAATGTCCTCTCAGTATGTCTCTTCTGTATTTACTGAGGAGAAAGACAGGAGGACGCAGGAACTTGGGGCAGTCAATGGAAGTGTCTCGAGAGCAGTCAGTGTTACGTCGAAGAGGTGCTGAAGGTACTATCATGAGTAAAGGTAGACAAATCTCCAAGGCCTGATCATATATATCTGAGGACATTGTGGTTAGGAAGAGAGGAAATTGCATGATCCATGGTTGAAATTTACGAGTCGTCTTTAAAATACAGGAGAGGTTCCGGAAGGCTGGAGGGTGGCAAATGTTGTGCCTTTATTTAAAAAGGGCTGCAGGGAAAAGGCTGAGAACTATAGGCCAGTGAGTTTAACATTTGTAGTTAACTGGAGTTACTGGAGAGTATTCTGACCGATAGGATACAGAGGCATTTCGATGGACAAGGGCTGATTAGGGATAGTCAGCATGGGTTTGTGCATGGGAGGTCATGACTCCCAAATCTGAATTTTTTGAAGATGTGACCAAAAAGGTAAATAAGGGCAGAGCTGTAGATGTTGTATATATGGACTTCAGCAAAGCATTTGACAAAGTTCCTCATGGTAGGCTGCTCTGGAAGGATAGATTGCATGGGATCCAAGGAGAGATAGCTGAATGGATATAAAATTGGCTCCATTGAAGGAAGAAGTGGGTGATGGTGGAAGATTGCTTCAGGGACTGCAGGCCTGTGACTAGTGGTGTTCCTCAGGATTTGGTGCTGGGCCCTGTTACTGTTTGTCATCTACATCAATGATTTGGATGTGAACAGGCATGGCAGGGTTAGCAAGTTTGCTGATGATACAAAAGTGGGTGGTTTTGCAGATAGTAAAGATGGTTGTGAAAAATTGTAGCAGGTTGGCCAGGTGGGCTGAGGAATTTGTGATGGAATTTCATACAGAAAAATGTGAGGTGTTGCATTTTAGGAAGTCTAACATGCGCAGGACATACACGGTGAATGGTAGGGCTCTGGGTAGTGTTGTAGAGCAAAGGAGTGCAGGTGCATGGGTCCGTGAAGGTAGAGTAGCAGGTAGATAGGGTGGTTAAAAAGGCTTTTGGCACTTTCGCCTTAATCAGTCAGAGTATTGAGTATAGAAGTTGGGAGGTCATGTTGCGGTTGTAAAGGATGTCGGTGAGGCTGCATTTAGAGTATTGTGATCAGTTCTGGGTACCATGTTATAGGAAAGATGTTGTCAAGCTAGAACGGGTCAGATAAGATTTACGAGGATGTTGCCAGGACTAATGGGTCTGAGCTATAGAGAGAGGATAAGTAGGCTGGGACTCTATTCTCTGGGGCACAGGAGGATGAGGGATGATCTTATAGAGGTGTATACAATCATGAGAGGAATAGATCGGGTAGATGCACAGAGTCTCTTGTCCAAAGCTAGTGAATCTAGGACCAGAGGACATAGGTTTAAGGTGAAGGGGAAAAGGTTTAATAGGAATCTGAGGGGTAACATCTTCACACAAATGGTGGTGGGCGTATAGAACAAGCTGCCAGAGGAGGTAGTTGAGCCAACATTTAAGTAACAGTTAGACAGGTACATGGATTGGATGGGTTTGGAGGGATTTGGACCAAGCACAGGCAGGAAGGTCTAGTGTAGCTGGACATGTTGGCCGGTTTGGGCAAGTTGGGCCGAAGGGCCTGTTTACACACTGCATCACTCTATCAGGAAAGAATGAATAAAGCAATTTGTGATTCTTCATTGTCTTCTGGTTTACCCATGCCACTAACATAAACCTCTAAGTTAAAACTGCATAAGATAAAAGTGCAGGTTTCAATACTTTTAGTTGTAGTTGATTAGGGCTGTGTATCTGCAAGGCTTGCAGTTAGGCAAGATTGCTCATTATCAAATAGTTCTTAAGATACGACCGAGTGAAGACTGATTAACAAAAATCTCTCCGCTAATGAGGAAGCAGGGAGTCAATGCTTATTCAATTATCAACCACCAGCATACAATGGTACTGTTCTATAATTATTATAGATTCTCCGGCAGAAAGTGCTTGCTGTACAGAAAAATAAACACTGAAGTGTTGATCTGTCACAAGGCAGAAAAGCTAACAGCATTGTTTTGCTGAAAGTGTTCCCAAGATGTCCCAAAATGTATAAATAGAAACATTGTTTGCAGTTCATCTTTAGCTGCAAAGCAAAACTAGCCCTCCAAAGGTTGGCTACACTTGGGCCACAGGCTTTGTCTGAATACATTTATGTCGGGCGCAAGTGTCAATTGTGTGCCCAAAACCGTTTTGCAAGTTGGTTGCAGACTGGCTATGGTCCTTGTAGAGTTGCTCCAGCAATAAAACATTTTGCTGATGATGTCTTTCATAACATCAGGATGTGCCAGAGTTGTACACCAAGTCAAGTCAAGAGAGTTTATTATCATGTGTCCCAGATAGGACAATGACATTCTTGCATGCTACAGCACAACAGAATATTTTAAGCATAAATACAGAACAGTTCAGTGTGTCTATATACCATAGAATATATATATACACACATAAATAAACAGATAAAGTGAAATAGGCTGTTATAGTTCAGAGTTTTTTTTAATAATCTTTTTATTAGAGGCAGGTACATATCATATTAAAAACATTTCATGTATATCATTCTTACATTACTAATATTATCAATTGATATTAACTCTGCTTCTAGTATTCTTTTTTTATATAGATAGAAAATAAGAAAGAGAAATAAAAAAAATAAAAAAGTATAATAAAGAAGAATGGAATAATTTACTAAAAATACAACTTTGGAGATAAGTTCGTAAATTATAAAGTATAACTTTTCATCTGATCCTTAATTCGAGTTTCAGTAAGGTTCACGAGCCAGTCTGCCCCTTCAAGTAGTCAATAAATGGAGACCATATTCTGATAAAAAGTTCTTGTTTGTCCATTAACACAAGTCTGATTCTTTCCAAATGTAACGTCTCCAACATTTCCACAATCCACATTTTAATTGTGGGGGTAATAGGACCTTTCCAAAATCTTAATATTTTTTTTTTCCCAATTATTATACTATAGTCGATAAAGTTTATTTGGGTTGTTGTAAATGTTAGGCTTTGTTCTGATATTCCTAGTATTATTAGTTTTAAATCGGGATCCAATTGAGTGTTGACAACTTTAGATTTTATTCTAAAAATGTCCGTCCAGAAGCTTTGGATTTTTATACAATTAGCGAATGTGTGAGTTAGGTTAGGCTCTAAATGTTGACATTTATCACAGATAGGGGAGATATGTGGGAAGATTCTATTTAATTTTGTTTTGGAGTAATGTAATCTATGTAGTACTTTAAATTGTATTAAAGAGTGTCTGGCATTTAATGAACATTGATGTATATGTTGCAAAGGTATGCGTTGGGGAACAGTTCGGGACCAGTGATCACAATACCATTAGTTTCAATATAATTATGGAGAGGGTCAGAACCGGACCTAGGGTTGAGATTTTTGATTGGAGAAAGGCTAACTTTGATGAGATGCGAAAGGATTTAAAAGGAGTAAATTGGGACAGTTTGTTTTATGGGAAACATGTGGAAGAGAAAAGGAGTACATTTAAAGGTGAAATTTTAAGAGTACAGAATCTTTATGTCCCTGTTCGGCAGAAAGGAAATAGTAAAAATTGGAAAGAGCCATGGTTTTCAAGGGAAATTGGATACTTGGTTCGGAAAAAGTGAGAGATCTACAATAATTATAGGCAGCATGGAGTAAATGAGGTGCCTGAGGAGTATAAAGAATGTAAAAAGAATCTTAAGAAAGAAATTAGAAAAGCTAAAAGACGATATGAGGTTGCTTTGGCAAGTAAGGTGAAAGTAAATCCAAAGGGTTTCTACAGCTATATTAATAGCAAAAGGATAACGAGGGATAAAATTGGTCCATTAGGGAGTCAGAGTGGACAACTATCTGCAGAGCCAAAAGAGATGGGGGAGATATTGAACAATTTCTTTTCTTCGGTATTCACCAAGGAGAAGGATATTGAATTATGTGAGGTAAGGGAAACAAGTAGAGTAGGTATGGAAACTATGAGATTCAAAGAAGAGGAAGTACTGACACTTTTGAGAAATATAAAAGTGGATAAGTCTCCAGGTCCAAACAGGATATTCCCTAGGACTTTGAGGGAAGTTAGTGTAGAAATAGCAGGGGCTATGACAGAAATATTTCAAATGTCATTAGAAACGGGATAGTACCGGAGGATTGGCGTACTGCGCATGTTGTTCCATTGTTTAAAAAGGGGTCTAAGAGTAAACCTAGCAATTATAGACCTGTTAGTTTGACGTCAGTGGTGGGCAAATTAATGGAAAGGATACTTAGAGATAATATATATAAGCATCTGGATAAACAGGGTCTGATTAGGAACAGTCAACATGGATTTGTGCCTGGAAGGTCATGTTTGACTAATCTTCTTGAATTTTTTGAAGAGGTTACTCGGGAAATTGATGAGGGTAAAGCAGTGGATGTTGTATATATGGACTTCAGTAAGGCCTTTGACAAGGTTCCTCATGGAAGGTTGGTTAAGAAGGTTCAATGGTTGGGTATTAATGGTGGAGTAGCAAGATGGATTGAACAGTGGCTGAATGGGAGATGCCAGAGAGTAATGCTGGATGGTTGTTTGTCAGGTTGGAGGCCAGTGACTAGTGGGGTGCCACAGGGATCTGTGTTGGGTCCACTGTTGTTTGTCATGTACATCAATGATCTGGATGATGGTGTGGTAAATTGGATTAGTAAGTATGCAGATGATACTAAGATAGGTGGGGTTGTGGATAATGAAGTAGATTTTCAAAGTCTACAATGAGATTTATGCCAGTTGGAAGAGTGGGCTGAAAGATGGCAGATGCAGTTTAATGCTGATAAGTGTGAGGTGCTACATCTTGGCAGGACAAATCAAAATAGGACGTACATGGTAAATGGTAGGGAATTGAAGAATGCAGGTGAACAGAGGGATCTGGGAATAACTGCACAGTTCCCTGAAAGTGGAATCTCATGTAGATAGGGTGGTAAAGAAAGCTTTTGGTGTGCTGGCCTTTATAAATCAGAGCATTGAGTATAGAAGTTGGGATGTAATGTTAAAATTGTACAAGGCATTGGTGAGGCCAATTCTGGAGTATGGTGTACAATTTTGGTCGCCTAATTATAGGAAGGATGTCAACAAAATAGAGAGAGTACAGAGGAGATTTACTAGAATGTTGCCTGGGTTTCAGCAACTAAGTTACAGAGAAAGGTTGAACAAGTTAGGGCTTTATTCTTTGGAGCGTAGAAGGTTAAGGGGGGACTTGATAGAGGTCTTTAAAATGATGAGAGGGATAGACAGAGTTGACGTGGATAAGCTTTTCCCACTGAGAGTAGGGAAGATTCAAACAAGGGGACATGACTTGAGAATTAAGGGACAGAAGTTTATGGGTAACATGAGGGGGAACTTCTTTACTCAGAGAGTGGTGGCTGTGTGGAATGAGCTTCCAGTGAAGGTGGTGGAGGCAGGTTCGTTTTTATCATTTAAAAATAAATTGGATAGTTATATGGACGGGAAAGGAATGGAGGGTTATGGTCTGAGCGCAGGTATATGGGACTAGGGGAGAATACATGTTTGGCACGGACTAGAAGGGTCGAGATGGCCTGTTTCCGTGCTGTAATTGTTATATGATTATATGGTTATATGGTATGGAACCTTTATCCAACATAGAAGGTTTAAATGAGGGGTTGTTCACGATGGGGAGATAAAGTGATAAATTATCCAATGTTAAGGTCTTTTTTAATTGTTTCCAAATTCGCATACCACTGTATATTAAAGGATTTTCCCTGTACGTTTTTTAATTCAATTTTGAGGTAGCAAACAGAATCAAACCAATTTCAAAATGTAAACAATCTTCCTTTTCCATCTTTAACCGATCTGGTTGTTTGTCCATTTCTTCCAGCCAAAAGTTCATATTTTTAATATTAACTGCCCAGAAATAAAACAAAAAATTCAGTGAAGCTAAACCTCCATTTATCTTTGATTTGCATATATGTTTTTTGCTTATTCTATGATTCTTATAATCTCAGATAAAATCAACGACGATGGAGTCCACCTTTTAAAAAAAAATTTGGGAGATATATCGGGATTGATTGAAAGGTATAATAATTGCGGTAAAAAAATCATTTTTATGGCATTAATTCTACCAAACATTGAAATAGGGAGTGTTTTCCAATACTGAATATTCTTGTGTAATTTATTCAGTAAAGGGTGGAAATTTAATTTAAATAATGAGGCATATGTCTTAGTGACATAAATTACTAAATATTTAAATTTTTCATTAACTATTTTAAACGGGAATTGTTGTATTATATGTGGATTGAGTTCCGTTATTGGCATGATTTCACTTTTATTCCAATTAATTCTGTATCCGGAAAACAAACCAAATTGAGTTATTAGATTTAATAAGTTTGGGATACTAATTTCTGGTTTTGTAATGTAAATTAATACATCATCTGCGTATAAAGACATTTTATTCACAGTGTCTTTAGTATTATACCCGTATATGTCTGGATGGGCCCTAACGCTTTCAGCAAGTGGCTCAATAGCAAGTGCGAATAATAACGGAGAAAGCGGGCATCCTTGTCTACAACCTCTAGATAAACTAAATTTAGTTGATAACATTTGATTGGTTAATATTCTAGCTGTTGGGTTGGTATATAAAAGTTTTACCCATGTACAGAACTTCTCACCCAGTTGAAATTTTTCCATCACCGAAAATAGATAGGGCCATTCAACCTGATCAAATGCTTTCTCAGCATTTAGCGAAATTATTGCTAGGTTTACATTAGTGATTCTCTTTGAGTATATTATATTAAATAATCGTCTCAAATTATAAGATGAATAACATTTCGGGATAAAGCCTGTTTGATCAGGGAGTACTAATTTATTAATCACTGTACTTAATCTTTGTGCTAGGATTTTAGTTCATATTTTCTGATCGGTATTTAAGAGGGCAATTGCTCTATATGAGCCTGGGTCTTCAGGATCCTTATCTGTTTTTGGGAGAAAGTGTTATTATAGATTTGTTTAAAGTTTCTGGTAGTTTCTGTTGAGTATAAGTGTACTCGTACAGAGTTTGTAAACGTGGAAAAACCAGATCATAAATGTTTTAATAAAATTCAGAACCTATACCATCTGGGCCGGCTGCCTTGCCGTTTTTTAGAGATCTAATAGACTCTTCAATGTCTTTTACCGTTATTTCAGCTTCTAGTAATTCTCTGTCTTTTGAATCTAAACCTTTTATATTGCATTTTTGTAAGAATGCTACTATTCCTACCGGATGTTCTAAAGTTTTGGCTGAGTAAAGACTTTGATAATATTGCAGGAATCTCCCATTTATATCCTTGGGCAGCGTTAATAATTCTCCCGTGTCTGATCTAATTTTATGGATAGTTTTTTCACCGTCCAATTTTCGAAGCTGACGTGCTAAGAGCTTTTGTGGTTTGTCCCCGAATTCGAAATGTAATTGTTTCGTATGCTGGTAAAGTTTTATTGCTTGAACTGAGTATATTTAATTTAATTTATATTTCAATACAGAAATTTTATTGTGTTTTATCATAGATGGTGCAGCCGCATTTTCTACATCTAATTGATTTATATCCCTTTCCAGTATCTGTTGATTAGCCCGGTTCTCTTTATTATAAAATGCTTGGGAAGAAATGAATGCTCCTCATGCAAATGCTTTAAATGTTTCCCAAAGAAGGGAGGCAGGTGTTCCAGGGTGGTCATTAGTCACAAAAAATATATTGATCTGTTTAATAAGATATTCCTTACATGCTTTTTCATTTAAAATTGGATTTTCGATCCTCCAGACGTCCTTGATGTTAGTAGTATTAATATATGAATTTAGAAATTCACTTAACTGAGATTTTATTTTTCTTTGTCTTGATGATCTGTCTAAATCAGGGTCTAGTGTGCAATTTAAATCTCCTCCAATTATTAATTTGTATTGTGTGAGTTCTGGGATTGTATTGAATGTTTTCTTAAAGAACATGGGACTATCAAAGTTAGGTCCATAAACATTAAGAAGAATCACTTTTTTTGCGTTTAGCTCACCTACTAATACTATATATCTACCATCATTGTCCGTTATAGTTAATGTACGTTTAAAAGGTATCCCTTTATGGATTAATATTGCTACTCTGGATTTATGTGAGAATGAAGAATGATATGTTTCAGCAATCCATTTTGCTTTCAGTCTATGTTGTGCTTCCTTTTTAAGGTGGGTTTCTTGAAGAAATATTATATCTGCCTTAAGTGATTTTAAATGTGCTAGTACTTTACCTCTTTTAATTGGTTCATTAATTCCCTTAACATTCCAACTGCAAAATGTAATTCCTTCACCCCCAATTGTCATATTAACATCTTGCATCTTATATTTAGGGTGGTCTATAAAAGAGCAGTTGTATCAACACTAAGCCTGACATAACACCCGAACATCAGATAGATGAATTTTAAATCTCGTATATCGTTCTTCCGTACATATCTCCTTGGGTAAAGCTTATAATTCCATTCAAACTTAAAGTTATAATAAAGCATAACATAAAAAGAGTAATAAAATAGATGATTAGTAAGGTGCAAAAGAAAGAAGACAACTACATCTATAATTAGTGTAGTTAGTGTTCGCCACACTAACGTGGTTAACATTCTAAAGACTTCCGTAGCCTTGGAAAAAAAAATCCTAGCTCCATGCTTATCAAAAAAAAATCAATAAAATAGTTTGTAGGGGAGTAAGAAAACATTTTTTAAACCAAAGAAATTATAATCCATTAATAAAAAAAGATTAATCTCAAATTACCATTTTAATCTCATATCTAATTTTTTTTTAATCGAAAATAAAGAGGAAAACCCCAAACCCTTTAGAATAAATTGCCTAAATTAAACATTACTTATAATCATATTTTAACTGTTTCTAAATAAACCAGTTAATGGTAATGATTAATAATTAATACAATTAATTAATAATGACAAATGTTTATAATTAGTAGTGATTAGTAATTAATAACAATTGACTACAATACTAAAATATAAATGTAATGTATTAGTTATGTAATTAGTAATAATCAGTAATTAATAACAATTAACAATAATACTAAGATATAAATGTAATATATCAATATCAGTAGGAGAAAACGCTCTACTATCCTTATCAATTTTCAGTAGTCTCTAAGTATAACAATTTAAAGTTCCATTAGTACTCTACGAGACGCACTGTTCGTTGACGTCAGGGAGATAATGTACGTTGTTCAGTCTTCGGTTATATTCTCGATGTTCTGGGTGAATTCAAGTTTATGGTCTGTAAAGATATGTTCCTTCTTCTTGTAGGTGACTCTTAGTGTTGCGGGGTACATCAGGCCATATCTCAATTCCGGTATGTTCTTAAGTTTTCTTCTTGTCTCTGTAAACAGCGCTCCCTTCTTAGAGACCTCCACTGGATAGTCTCTAAAGATGCTAATCCTCTCTCCTTCAAAAGTGAGCTCTCTGTTCAGAGTTTGTTTGAAGTTGTGTTTAATAGCCTGATGGCTGTGGGGAAGTAGCTGTCCCTGAACCTGGATGTACCAGATTTCAGGCTCCTGTACCTTCTACCTGATGACAGCGGAGAGATGAGTGTGTGGCCAGGATTGTGTTGGCAGTCTTTTTGAGGCAGCAACTGTGGCAGAGAATTCCACAATTTCACCACTCACTGTGTGAATTTTTTTTTTCTCATCTAGGTCCTAGAATATTTCCCCTTATCCTTAAACTGTGACCCCTTGTTCTGGACTTCCCCAACATCAGGAACAATCTTGCTGCATCTAGCCTGTCTAACCCCTTAAGAATTTTGTAAGTTTCTATAAGAACCCCCCTCAATCTTCTAAATTCTAGCGAGTACAAGCCAAGTCTATCCAGTCTTTCTTCATATGAATATCGTGACATCCCAGGAACCATCGAAAGGTTGAACAAGTTGGAGGTGTAGAGTGACTGGACATCCATGGTGAAGATGAGGGGGTGAGGGCCTAGAGAGTGGAATGCGCGGAGGCGGCGGAGAGTGTCTGAGGTGTCTAGAACATAGGTGGGGAGGGATTTGACCAAGGGGGATAGTATGGAGTCAAGATATGTGGAGATGAGTTCGGTGGGGCACGAACAAGCAGAGACAATGGGTCTGCCGGGAGAGCCGGGTTTGTGGATTTTGGGGATAAGGTAAATACGGGCCGTGAGGGGCTGGGGAACGATGAGGTTGGAAGCTTAGTCGGGCAGGGCGTGGGAATTGATGAAGTCGGTGATGGTGCTAGATATGGTGGCCTGGTGCTCGTCAGTGGGGTCATGGTCCAAGGGTAAGTAGGAGGAGGTGCCCGAGAGTTGGCACGTGGCCTCAGCTTTGTAGAGATCGACGCGCCAGACTACCACGGCACCTCCCTTGTCGGCTGCTTTGATAACCCAATCTGGGTTTTTGCGGAGTGATTATATGGCAGTGCGTTCAGGGGGGAGAGATTGGAGTGAGACGGGAGTGGAGAAGTTGAGGCGGTTGACATCGCGGCGGCAGTTCTGGATAAAGAGTTCCAGAGCCGGGACTTTACGAGAGGGGTTCCATGAGGAGGGGGTGCGTTGGGGACGGGAAAAAGGGTCATCATTGGGGGGCGAGGACTCCTTCCCATGGAAGTGCGCTGTGAGGCGGAGGCGACGGTAGAAGCGCTCCAAGTCATGGTGGGCGCAGAACTCATTGAGATGGGGACGGAGGGGGACAAATGTAAGACCTCTGCTGAGGACAGACCGTTCGGTGTGGGAGAGGGGTAGGTCAGGGGGGATGGTGGACGGTAGAAGCGCTCCAAGTTGTACCTGTCCAACTGTTTCTTAAACAATGGGATAGCCCCAGCCTCAACTACCTCCTCTGGCATCTTGTTCCATACACCCACCACCCTCTGTGTGAAAAAGGTACCCCTCGGATTCCAATTAAATATTTTCCCCTTCCCCTTGAACCTATATCCTCTGGTCCTCGATTCCCTAACTCTGCATTTACCCGATCTATTACTCTCATGATTTTGTATACCTCTATAAGATCTCACTCATCCTCCTACACGCCATGGAATAGAGGCCCAGCCTACTCAACCTCCCCCTTTAGCTCACACCCTCTAGTCCTGGCAACATCCTCGTAAATCTTTTCTGAACCCTTTCAAGCTTGACAATATCTTTCCTATAACACAGTGCCCAAAACTGAACACAATATTTTAAATGAGGTCTATAGTTCCCAGCATTTTCCCTGCAGCCCTTCTTGAAAAGAGGCACAACATTTGCCACACTCCAATCCTCTGGCACCTCTCCTGTATTTAAGGACGACTCATAAATTTCAACCAGAGCTCCCGCAATTTCCTTTCTAGTTTCCCGCAATGTCCTCAGATATATCTGATCAGGTCCCAGAGATTTGTCCACCTTCAAACACGACAATACCTTCAGTACTGCCTTGACGGTAACCCTGACTACTCTCAAGACACTTCCAGTGCCTGCTCCAATTTCCCCCGTCCTACTGTCTTTCTCCTCGGTAAATACAGAGGAGAAATACTCATTGAGGACCTTGCTAATCTCATGTTGCTCCATACAGAGGTGACCATTTTATTCCTGAGATGTCCCACTCTCTCTCTCTAGATACCCTTTACCCCATAATGTATGAATAAGATCTTTTGGAATTGTCTTTTGTACTACCCGCCAGAGCTATCTCCTGGCCCCATTTTGCCCTTCTGATCTCCTTTTTTAGTTTGCTCCTTAGTTCCCTAAACTCCTCCAGGAAAACACTTGATCCCAGCTGCCTTTACCTGTCCCATGCATCCTTCTTGTTTTTGACTAATGTCTCAATTTCCCTCATCAGCCAAGCTTCTTTATGTTTGCCTGCTTTGTCCTTCACTCTAATGGGGCTGTACACATCCTGAGCATTCTTCAGTACAATTTTTACAAAACATCCCACTTGGCCGATGTTCCTTTCCCCTCTAATAACTTGCTCCAGTCAACTTGAGCGAGACCTTCTCTCATACACTCAAAGTTGGCCTTATCCCAGTTGAGCATTTTAACACGTGGACCCACTCCGTCCTGATCCATAACTATCTTAAACCTAATCAAACTGTGGTCACTGGACCCAAAAGGCTCCTCCACACACACTTCATTAACTTGCCCATCCCAATTTCCCAATACTAGATCCAGCATTGCCCTCTCATAGGGGCCTCCACATACTGCTTAAGAAAACTTTCCTGAACACTTTTGAGGAATTGCACCCCATCTAAACCCTTCATGCTATGATTTTCCCAGTCTACATTGGGAAAGTTGAAACCCCTACTACAACAACATGGTTTTCTGTCTCTCCCTTCAGGGGAATGCGACTCTTTCTGTCGTATACCCCCTGCTCTGCCTCCGTCTGCGCTGAGGCCTAATGGCGGAGCTGGCGGGCTCCAACCCCGACCGACCTCGAGGCTCCGGAGGCAGAGTCAGCCAGGACTTACAACGCGAGGCTGGCCAAATTTGGGGCTGTGGTGGTTTTCCGGTGGCAGCGGCATGACTCGGGGCTGAGGCGGTGCTCCGGTGAGGGCGGCCCGGCTCGGGGCTGAGACGGTTCTCCGGTGAGGGCGGCCCGACTCAAGGCTGAGGCGGTTCTCCAGTGGCTGAGGCTGCGTTCCGGCAGCGGCGACCTGAATCCGGGGCTCGGCTGCGGGCGAGTGGATGACATCATCGGGAGCTCGCAGGTCACAGGCTGGTGCCTGTCTTTCCGGAGCTCCGCGGCAACAGCTACGTCCGCTGGACTGGAGAGTGACATCTCGACCACCTCGGGCCGCAGAGCTCGGTTGAGCCGCGGGACTGACATACCATCGCCCGGTGGAGTAACAACATCGGAGGCCTGGTTCGCCTCAGAGCAGAGGGAGAATAAGGAGAGGAAGAGACAGTGACTTTAAGACTTTTGCCTCCATCACAGTGAGGAGGTGCCTGGTGAATTCACTGTGGTGGATGTTAATTTGTGTTTATTGTGTGTTTTGTTGTTTATTATTATATGTATGGCTGCAGGCAACAAATAAAGGAATCTAATCAAATCTAATCTAATCTAATCACACCTCTGTTCCTATGGTCTAAAGAAACAAGTCTCAGCCTATCCAGACCCTCCCTATAAACTAAAGCCCACAAGCTCCAAATTGTAGCTTCCAGGATTGTCTTAATTTTGTTTAGAGATACAGCATTGAAGCAGTCCCTTTGGCCCATCGAGTCCTGCTGACCATCAATAACCCATTGGTTCTATATTATCCCACTTACTCATTCAATACCTAAGCACTAGGGGCAATTTACAGAGTCTAATTAACATTGATGATCCAATATCCTGGAAGGCAGGTTCGCTAATGCTGCACAGGTGGGTTTAAACTAGATTGACAGGGAGTGGGATCCGAGGCAGACGATAGGCATGAATTTGGCATAGATGATGATGACAGAAATTCCAGTGGACATTCAGTAGACAGGCAGGAGCAAAGCTGGAAGCAAGGAAGACATTTGAATGGCATTAATTTTAATGCGAGAGGCCTGATGCATTAAAACAGAAGAACTCGGGGCATGGATACAATTGTTCGACTGGGACTAAGTAGCCATTACAGAAACTTAGTTAAGAGAGGGATAAAATCGGCAGTTTAATACTCCAGGGTACAGACGCCTCAGGAGAGATAGGTTAGAGATACAGCACAGAAACAGGCCCTTTGTCCCACCGAGTCTATGCTGACCAGCGATCCCCATACACGAACACTATCCTACTCACTAGGGAGTATGGGCACCATGGTGGCACTGGTGAGAATAGCTGCCGTACAGTGCCAGAGACCCTGGTTCGATCCTGACTGCGGGTGTTGTCTATAAGGAGTTTGTATCTTCCCTCGTGATCTGCGAGGGTTTTCTCCGGGATCTTCACCGACACTCTAAGGCCATGCAGGTTTGATGTTAGTTGGCTTGTTACAATTGTAAATTGTCCCTCGTGTGTAGGATAGTTTAAGTATGTGGGGATCCCTGGTCATGTGAACTTGGTGGGCAAAAGGACCTGTTTCTGCGCTGTAACTCTAAACTAAACTAAACTAAACTAGACAACTTACTTTTTGTTTAAACCAAACCCAATTAACCTCCAAACATATGTCTTTGAAGTGTGGGAGACAACTGGCATTCAAGGGATATGGGGAGAAAGCAGGAACGGGGTACTGATTTTGGATGATCAGCTATGATCATATTGAATGGCGGTGCTAGCTCGACGGGCCGAATGGCCTCCTCCTGCACCTATTTTCTATGTTCTATGTTTCTACATGGAGCACCCACAGAACTCCCACATGGTAGAGGAGAATGTACAAAAGCCTCCTAAATACCTCTATCCTATCTGCCTCCACCACCACCCCTGGCAATGCAATCCAGCCCCACAAAACTATGAGTAAAAAACATGCCCCACACATCTCCATTAAACTTTCTCCCTCACCTTACAGCTATAGCCTCTAGCCACCGCCACCATCACCATCACTGAGGCCATCGCCGCAGTCTCTGCCTGCACCACTGCCACCAATGTCTCCATCACCACCACCACCCCAGCCACCACTGCCTTCGCCACCACCACAACTGTTGACACTGCCAATGCTGCCAACAATGCCGTCACTATCACCACTGTGACCATCGCTGCAGCCGCTGCCAACGCTGTCAATGCCACCAATGCCGCCAACCACTGCCGACACTTACCTGCTCTCTGACTGCCCACCGGCTAAGACCAATGACTGAATTGATCCTCACCTCTCCCCCTGGCCATCAACTCACCTGGATTCCTGGGCCAGTTCCAGACCAAGAGTCGGAAGAAGCGAAATGTCACCTACCCATGTTCTCCAGAGATGATGCCTGACCTGCTGAGTTACTCCAGCACTCTATGTCATTTTGTGTATTAACCAGTATTTGCAGTCATTTGTTTCTCCAATTCATACAATGATATTCCCTTACTTGGTTACAGTGGACAATTGGAAATAACAGACACAATCTCCCTCCCCCTATTGGTCCATTATAACGTGGATTGACTATATTTTTCCTTTGGTGAAACATTTCAAGAACATCTTTAACGTGCATTAAATACCTTTAATTTATTCTGTTGTCTATTTTCTAAATCTCATAACATCCTTAATCTATTAACCAAGCAGCTTCAAGTTTAGCATGATCACCATGCCAACTCTGGCCTCATGCCATTAGAGATATTCCCTCTGAACAATCCATCTCACCCCCCCCCCTTTCTACAATCTGTAACTAATCTATTTTCTCACTTTCCAAGGAATGACAGGCTGTGATCTGAAACTTTAAACATATTTCATTTGCTACACGTTTCCTGGTCTGTGCTGTGTTCCCAGCATTTTCTGTTTTATTTCTGTATTTCAGCAGTTGCATATCTTTGATTTTTAGCCTCAGAAGATCTGTCAGTATGAAACACATAGATTGTGTCTGTGACCTTTCACCTCCCATTTGGTCACCAACAGGAAGAGAAGGAAAGACAATCATTTCCTATTTGTTTGTCCTGAACACTAATTGACCTGGATCTTAGTTTGATTTTTTTTTGACAAAGAAGTTAAGCTTATGGAACCGAAGCAGATAAAAGTTGGGACACATATCAGCTAAGATCTAATTAAATGGTAAAACGTGTTCAGTGAGGCTGAATAACTAATTCTAATCTTTGTATCTATCCAGCAATTAGATCTGTGGCCTCAAAGGGACTAGTTGGGTTCAATGCAGCCTCAACTCATAAGCAAAGTAATTTTGGGTCAAAACCCTTCTTCAGACTGAGAGTCAGGGGAAAGGAACATGAGATATGGAAGGATAAGGTGTGAAAACAAATGATCAAAGCAGTCGATGTTCAAGGAAATGTAGAATGGTAGCTGAGGGGAATGTGACACTGACGCATACAATAAATAACATTAATCAGGAGGACTGTGAAACTAGTGGGAGAATTATTGTGGGGAGGGACAGAGAGAGAAGGAAAGCAGGAATTACTTGAAGTTAGAGAAATCAAGTTCAAGTTCAAGTGTGTTTATTGGCATGTGTCCCTGATAGGACATTGAAATTCTTGCTTTGCTTCAGCACAACAGAACATAGAAGGCGTTGACTACAAAACAGATCAGTGTGTCCATATACCATTATATAAATATATACACACATGAATAAATAAACAGATGTAGTGCAAATAACAGATAATGGGCTATTAATGTTGAGAGTTTTGTCCGAGCCAAGTTTAATAGCCTGATGGCTGTGGAGAAGTAGCTATTCCTAATCCTGGTCATTGCAGTCTTCAGGCTCTTGTACCTTCTACCTGAAGGTAGCAGGGAGATGAGTGTGTGGCCAGGATGGTGTGGGTCCTTGATGATACTGCCAGTCGTTTTGAGGCAGCGACTGCGATAGATCCCCTCGATGGAAGGGAGGTCAGAGCCGATGTTGGGCTGGCCAGTGTTTACTAATTTTTGTAGTATTTTCCTCTCCGGGGCGCTCAAGTTGCCGAACCAAGCCTGTGCTCCTCCTTGACAAACCGACTCTCCGTAATCTTCTCAGGATGCCATTATTCATACTGCTGGGGTGTAAGCTGTCTAAGCGAAATATGAGGTGCTGTTTCTCAAATTTGTGTTGGGCCTCACTCTGACAGTGGATAATAAAATAAAATAGTTGACTTACTTTATATTCTTCCAACTCATTCTCCTATCTGGGATTTCTCAAATGAAAAAATGAGATGTAATCTTGGCCCACTGTCAAACTTGCTGTTGCCAAGTCCCAGAAGGTGAAAGTATGTTAACACTAATAACTTTAAAAAACTTCAGCAATGTGACAGGACCGAGCTCAACAACCTCGTAATGATGCTGAGAGCACGGGAACACATTGAGAGAAGGACAATATAATAACTATGTACTGTTCTCCTATTACCATGCGAAAGCCCATGGGAATGCACTGATGCAAAGTGGGAGAATTGTGCAAGGTGGGAGAATTGTGCAAGGTGGGAGAATTGTGCAAGGGATGATCACCTTATTGGGACTGTATTACTGGCCCTAAATAGTCCACGGGAATTAGAAGAATAATAATACCAGGAAATTGCACTCAGCTGCAGGACTAATAATGTTGTCATAGTAGGGGATTATAACAATATTGACTCGGAGTCTTATAGCACAAAAGGATTAGGTGGAACAGAATTTGGCCAATATGTTCAGGAAAGTTTCCTCAGGCAATATGTAGAGGGGTACATACAGGAGAGGGCAACGCTGGATCTAGAGTTAGAACTTGGGAGGGGCAAGCGCATGAAGTGTTGATGGATGAACCTTTTGCGGTCAGCGAGCATGGTTCTATTAGTCTTAAGATAGGTATGGATAGAGACAGAGCTGGCCCTCGAGTTACAATTCTAAATTGGTACAAGGACAAGTTTGAAGGTATTAGACCCAGGAATTTGCTCGATTTGATTAGAGAGGCTTGTTTGAAGGATAAAGAACATCTGGGAAGTGGGATGTTTTAAAAAGTTTGCTAACAAGAGTCCAGGGCATACATGTTCCTGTTGGAGTGAAGGGCAAGGCAGGTCGGCATAAGGAAGCATTAATGACAAGAGAAGTTGAGGCTCTGGTCAAGATTAAGGAGGAGGAATGAGGCAGGTGGTCCCCGGACGTGGCATCAAAGGACAAGAAGCCGAAGCAAAGAAGTGGAAGCCAAATAACCAAATGACCCCATTCTGTGGGAAGGGCTTACAGCAGCTGGTTTCATAATGCCTTCATGATCTTTCACATGGACTGCTGTCAGTGCCAGTATTATCCAACTTCCATAGCCGCTCTGCATTAGTGGAGTCAGCTGTGAAAGTATCTCTTGACATTGGCGCTGGAGATTTTCAGCATGGAGGCAGCCGAGCTCATGAACATAGCAGGTCATAGAGTGATACAGTGTGGACCCTCGACCCAACTTGCCCACACGGGCCAACATTTAGGGATGATATATGAATTTATAACTTTTACATCTTTTACACTGTTTACATCTTTCAAAACCTATAAACACAATGTGTTAAATAGGGGGGTTGCACGTAAGGTCATCGGGTCAAAGGACGTGACACACAGGGCAGCTCAATCCATGTGGAGGACATCGGCCCGCCAGGGAATTTGTCCCCCCCCCACCCCATGTTTTAAAAGCGATTTACTATGGCTGCCATTGCCCCGAGCCATCTGTCCCCGCGGCCGGCTATATTTTGGTGAGGTTATATTTAGAATATTCTGTTCAGTTTTGGTCCCCATGTTATAGGAATGATATTGGCAAGCTTGAAGGGGTTCAAAGAAGATTTACCAGGATAAAGAAGGGTTTCGTCCCGAAACTTTGCCTATTTCCATCGCTCCATAGATGCTGCTGCACCCGCTGAGTTTCTCCAACATTTTTGTGTACCTTTACCAGGATATTCCCTGGACTTGAGGGACTGAGATATAGGGATTTTAATTAGGCTATGGTGTTATTCTTTGGAGCGCAGGGGGATGAGGGGTGATCTTGGAGGTGTACAAAAGCATAAGAGGAATAGGTTGGGTAAATACACAGAATCTTTTGCCCGGAGTTGGGGAATCGGGAACCAAAGGACATAGGTTTAAGATGAGGGGTGAAAGGTTTAATGGTAATCTGCAGGGTAACCTCTTTACACAAAGGGTGGTGGGTGTATGATGTAATCTGCCAATGTAGATAGCTGAGGCAGATACTATTGAGAAACATTAAGAAACATTTAGACAGGCACATGGATAGGATATGTTTGGAGGGAAATGGGCCAGAAGCAGGCAGGTGGGGCTAATGTACATGGGACACGTTGGCCGGTGTGGGCAGGTTGGGCTCAAGGGCCTGTTTCTACGCTGCATCACTCTGTTACTCTATTTTATGCACATTAAGGGAAAATAGGTAACCAGAGAGGGAATAGGGCCCCTCAGGAATCAAAGCGGTCAACTCTGTGTGGAGCCACAGGAGATGGCGAAGGTTCTCCATGAGTATTTCTCCTCTGTATTTATCGTGGAAAAAGACAGGAGGACTGGGGATCTTGGGACAGTGAATGTACGCATTTTGAGGGCAGTCTCTATTACAGTCGAGGAGGTGATGATGGTTCTAATGCGTATGAAGGTAGACACGTCTCCTGGGTCTGATCAGATATATGAGGATACTGTGGGAAACTAGAGTGGAAATTGCAGGAGCCCTGGCTAAGATTGAGGAGTTGTCATTAAATGCAGGTGAGGTGCCAGAAGACTGGAGAGTGGCAAATGTTCAAGAAGGGCTGCAGGGAAAAGCCTGGGAACTACAGGACATTGAGTCGAACATCTATGGTAGGAACATTACTAGACATAAAGCTAGCACCATTTTGTACGTGGGAGATGGTGTCTCAAGGATCTGATTGACTTTTCTGAAGATGCAACCAAAAAAGGCTGATGAAGCCAAAGTTGCAGATGTATATATGGATATCAGCATGATATATCGACATGGTAGGCTGCTCTGGAAGGTTAGATCGTGTGGAATCCAAGGATACATAGCGATCTATATAAAAGCTATATACATAGCTGACTGGATATAAAAGTGACTTCATGGAAGGAAGCAAAGGTGAGGGTGAATGCTTGTTTATCAGACTGGAGGCCTGTGACGAGTGGTGTGCCTCAGGGTTCGGTTCTGGGCCCACTGCTGTTTGTCATTTATATCAGTGATTTGGATGAGGACGTACAAGGCATGATTACCACATTTACAGATGACACTAAAGTGGGTGGTATTGTAATTAGCAAGATAGTTGCAGCAGGATCTGAATCAATTGGGCATGTGGGTTGAGGAATGGTTAATGTAATTTAATGCAGATACTGTAAGTGCGAGTTTGCATTTTGGGCAGGACCTACACAGTGTGCAGGGGAGTGTTGTAGAGCAGAGGGATCTAGGACTTCAGCACGTAGTTCCTTGAATGTCGCATCATAGGTAAATAGAGTGGTCAGTATGGCTTATGGCACATTGGCCTTCATCAGTTAGAGGACTGAGTATAGAAGGTTATGTTACAGTTGTACAAGACATTGTTGAGTCTGCATTTAGTGTATTGTGTTTAGTTTGCACTAAGATGTCCCTACTGGTTTTTAAGAGGACCTTTTCTTTCCCTTGCTACCCCTTTACTATTCATTTATCCGTAGAATCTATTATATTTTTCTTTACCTTCTCTACCAGCTCAATTTCATGTCCTTGTTTTGCCCTCCTGATTGCCTTCTTAAGTGTCCGTTATGCCCCAGTCCCACTTAGGAAACCTGAACGAAAACCTCTGGAGACTTTGCGCCCCACCCAAGGTTTCCGTGCTGTTCCGGGAGGTTCCCGGAGGTTTTTGTCAGTCTCCCTACCTGCTTCCACTACCTGCAACCTCCGGCAACCACCTGCAACCTCCGGGAACCGCACGGAAACCTTGGGTGGGGCGCAAAGTCTCCTCAGTTTTCCGTTCAGGCTTCCTAAGCGGGACAGGGGCTTTACACTTCTTACCCTTGTGAAGGGATTTGTTTGATCCCAACTGTCTAAATCTCACACCTGCTTCCTCTTTCCTGACCAGAGCGTCAACGTGTCAGGTTAACCTGGGTTCCCTCCACATGCCAGCCTTACCCTTCACCCCATTAGGAACATGTTACCCCTGCACCCTCTTGGTTTTGAAAACCTCCAACTTTGAAAACCACCTTCCTGCAAACAGACTCTCCCAATTGATCAATGCACGTTCTCACCTAACGCTTAATTTTTCAGACTCACAAAATTGAGTCTCGACCCGAAACATCACTTATTCCTTCTCTCCAGAGACGCTGTCTAATTCGCTGAGTTACTCCAGCTTTTTGTGTCTGTCTTTGCATCAAAAATTAACCTTTCTTTAATTTTAAATTAGATCATCAAATAGGCGCGGTGGTTAAGTCCAGCTTCTTTCATTTAAGGCAGCTGGCAAAGGTGAAGCCCATTCTTGAGCGGCAGCATTTTGGAACAGTAATCCATGCCTTCATCACATCTAGGCTGGATTACTGTAACGCACTCTATTTTGGAGTTGCTCGATCTTCCCTGGCTCGTCTCCAGTTGGTTCAAAATGCTGCTGCTCGCCTTTTAACTGGAACTCGAAAGAGGGAGCACATAACGCCAATTCTGGCCTCCCTCCACTGGCTCCCGGTGTACTTTCGAGTTCATTTTAAAATTATGTTATTTGTTTTTAAATCTTTAAATGGGCTCGCCCCGCCTTACCTCTCTGAGCTGCTTCATCCATACGCTCCTGCCCGGTGCCTCAGGTCAGCTGATCAGCTGCTCCTGGAGGTACCGAGGTCTAAGCGGAAGCTCAGAGGGGATAGAGCCTTCTCTGTTGCTGCTCCGGCACTCTGAAACACTCTGCCGTTGCACATCAGACAGGCCCCCTCACTGTCCATCTTCAAAACCAGTATTAAAACACATTTATATTCCTTGGCTTTTGACCCTGCTTGAGACTTTGCTCCTGTTTTAGTGCTTTTAATGTTTTTAATTTTATTGTTTTTACTCTTTCTTTTAATGTTTTTATTGTCGTGTAATAATTTCTTGTCCATGACTAGTCATGTACAGCACTTTGTGGCAACAGTGGTTGTTTTTAAAGTGCTCTATAAATAAAGTTATTATTATTATTATTACCCTAATTAAGGACTTTGATATGGGCCGGTCCTAGCTTTTTCCATAACTACTTTAAAGCTAATAGAATTATGGTCACTGGTCCCAGAGTGCTTCTCCACTGACATTTTAGTCACCACCTTCTCCAATAGTGCCCTCTATATATTGATAAATTACGTCTTCTTGGACACAGTTTCAGATTCCACCCTGTCTGCCCTTTACAGTATGGGACCTCCCAATAATGCTACTTTGTTATTTACACTCATCTGCACATTTACTCTCCTAATTCACATGGACTATTGAGAGGTCTGTGATACTGTACAGTCCCATGAAAGTGAACAGTCCCTGTCCATTACTAAGTTCTTCCCAAAGAGCATCACGGGAAGATTCCCCCTAGGAGTCTGGACAAAATTGTGAAGAAAACAAAACAAATGACCTACGCTGAAAAATAATGTAACTCATTTGCTGGAGGGTGGAATAATGGAATTAGAGCCACAGGTGTATTTAACTGAATTCAATACACAGCTTGGAAGTTCTTACTAATTATGTGTGATGCAGGGAACACCAGTGCATTTAACGTTCAGTATTGTAAAACATGCATTAGGTACTCTCGTTATCCACACAAGTTTCAAAAAGGTGCCATAAAAGAACAAGATGACTAATTGTAGTTCAGCAACTCGTTTATTCATTTAATTTCACAGGAGATGGGATGAGGATATGTCTATGAAGCCAGAGAGGAAATTATGTTAGTAAATTCATAGGACAAGCCTATCGCCACATATAACACTGATTTCTCATCTATCTGGGATGTTTATTTACCATATCAGCCTTGACCAATGTAGGTTGCACTCAGTGCTACATTCTCACCGCTCTGCAACATTGGTGATATTACTGACTTTTAAATGGGGGCGGAACGGTGGTGTAGTGGTAGAGTTGCTGCCTCACAGTGCTTATAGCGCCAGAGACCCGGGTTTGATCCCGACTACGGTGCTGTCTGTACAGAGTTTGTACATTCTCCGCGTGACAGCGTGGGTTTGCCCAAAGGCCTTCGGTTTTCTCCCACATTCCAAAGGCGCACAGGTTTGTAGGTAAATTGGCTTGGTGTTAATGTAAATTGTCCCTAGTGCGTGTCGGGAAATGTTAATGTGCGGGGATCGCTGGTCGGTGCGGCCTCCGAGGTCCTGTTTCTGCACTGTATCTCACAACTAAACTAAAGTAAACTAAAGAAAATAAAAAATAAAAAATAGGTCAAGCATATAGACCCTCTAATCTGCTCATCCATTCATAAATCCCAGTGCTTCCCACATGATCTCAATTTAACTAAATCCAAAAACCTTGAATATGTTTCAAGATTCAAGAGAGTTTACTGTCATGTGTCCCAGATAGGACAATTACATTCTTGCTTTGTTTCAGCACAACAGAATATAATAGGCATGAATACAGATCAGATCAGTGTCCATATACCATTGAATATATATATAAATATATATTTATATGTCAAGTCAAGTCAAGTCAAGTCACATTTATTTATATAGCACATTTAAAAAACAACTCACGTTGGCCAAAGTGCTTTACATTTGTTATAAGAATAGCACAACAAAACATATATATACACACATAAATAAATAAGCAGATAAAGTGCAATGGGCTATTAATGTTCAGAGTTTTGTATGAGTTGAGTTTAATAGCCTGATGGCTGTGGGGTAGCAGCTCTTCCTGAACCTGCATGTTGCATATTTCAGTCTCCTGTACCTTCTACCTGAGGGCCGCGGGGAGATGAGTGTGTGGCCAGGATGGTATGGGTTCTTTTTGAGGCAGCGACTGCGATAGATCCCCTCAATGGAAGGGAGGTCAGAGCCGATGATGGACTGGGCAGTGTTTACAACTTTTTGTAGTCTGTTCTGCTCCAGGGCGCTCAAGTTGCCGAACCAAGCCACAATGCAACCGGTCAGCTTGCTCTCTACTGTGCACCTGTAGAAGTTCGAGAGAGTCCTCCTTGACAAACCCCCTCTCCGTAATCTTCTCAGGAAGTAGAGGCGCTGATGTACTCACTTTATAATTGCATCCGTGTTCTCGGGCCGGGAGAGATCAGAGATGTGCATGTCCAGGAATTTGAAGCTCTTGAATGCTCAACGACTGTGAGCCAAAGCTCTCTGAGAAGGAACATTCCAAAGATATGCAATATTCTGCATAAAACGATTGAGTGGATATATATTGATTTATATCGATATACACACCAACACACCACCTCCCCCACACACCCCCTACTCACACATACCCTCTTCCCCACACACCTCCAAACCCCCTCCCCCCACACCCCCCCCAAACCCCCTCCCCCCACACCCCTCCCCCCCACAACCCCACCCCCCCACACACCCCTCCCCTCCCATACCTCCCCTTCCCCCACCTGAGCTGCAGTGAACCAGGGCTTGTTGTTGTTGAACCATGTCCGGGTCCCAGATGGAATGCAACTGTCCTCACAAAAGCTGACATATGATGATACAGTGTCTGTATACTCATTGAGACTTGTGGCTGCTTCCCTGAACACATTCCAATCCGTGCAGTCAAAGCAGGATTGTAGGTTCTCAATGCCCTCGCTTGTCCACCTTTTCGTTGTTCTGACCACAGGCTGAGCAGCTTTTAGCTTCTGCCTGTAGGTTGGAATAAGGTGAACTATACAATGATCAGAGAGACCCAGACCTGCCCGGGGAACAGAGCGATATGCGTTCTTGATTGCCGTATAACAATGATCGAGTGTTCTCTCCCCTCTGGTGGGGCAGGTAACATGAAGTCTGTACTTTGGAAGGTCACGGCTGAAGTTAGCTTTGTTAAAGTCCCCCAAAACAATGACCATGGAGTCCGGGAAGTCACTCTCTACCCTCATTACTTGGTCAGCGAGTTGCGTTTGCGCCTCACGTACGCAGGCTTGGGGGGGATGTAAACTCCAGTGAGAATAAAGGAGTTAAATTCCCTCGGTGAGTAAAAGGGTTTGCAGTTTATAAAGAAGGATTCTAGGTTGGGAGAGCAGAAGTTTGACAGTACCGTGATGTCGCTGCACCGGTCCTGGTTGGTATAGAAGCATATTCCACTGTCTCCTGATTTCCCCGCTGCCTCCACTTCGCGATCCGCTCTGTGAAGTTGGAAGCCAGCCAGTTGCAGCGCGCTGTCTGGAGTCGACTCACAAAGCCAGGTCTCGGTGAAACACAGGACAGCAGCTCAAGAAAAGTGCTTGTTTGCCCGATGCAGGAGTTGCAGTTCGTCCACTTTGTTCTTGAGAGAACGTACGTTTGCCAGGAATATGCTCAGAATATGTGTGTGTGATCCTCATCGCCGGAGTCGGTCAGTGCTCTAGAGCGCTTCCCCACGGGTCCTCCTCCATCTCAAGACATTGAACGCAGCCAATGTCCCGCCGACGAGTTTGTCCATGTAATCCAGCGAGTGAGAGAAATCCGGAACGATGTTTGGAGGTACCGTATGTCCGATGTTTATGAGTACCTCTCTCGTGAAAGTAATCTTTGTAGGGTTTTCACAGATGACACAAATGAACAAACACATACAAAACAGCAAGGAGCAGTTCACTGTGGCCGCCATCATCGGCACCAGCAGCAGCTACACTGTATAGCCATGATTTACAGTCCAAGGCTCATGCTGTCAATGTTGAGATTGCTTAACTTTACACAAGTGGAGCAGGGTGGAAACCCTTACTGTCTGCCTCCTTTCACGGATACAGGCTGATTAAGTTTTCTGCTTTCACTTAAGAGCTTTGTCATGCACACTATATACACACAGAAGAGCATGAAACTTCTAAAGAAGGCACCAAGAGCTGGAGTAACTCAGCAGGTCAGGCAGCAGTTCTGGAGAACATGGATTCATAGCTTAGGTGGCGTTTCGGGTCCGGATCCTTTTCAGACTGATTGTTGGAGACGGGGTGTAGGGGGGGTGGGGTGTGGTGTGGGGGGGGTGGGGGTGGGGGGTGTGGGGGGTGGTGAACAAAGCTACAAAGCTGGATGAGGGGCAGGACAAAGCCTGGTCAGTAATAGATTAATACAGGCCAGGAGGGTTATTTGACAGGCAGATGGTTGGACAAAGGCTCTGAAAAGATATAAAGTGTAAAACCGCTCCAGACTTTTCCAAGCCGCTGAGGAATGTTTCACCCCACGCTGAAGTTCCATCTTCATGGCAAGAGGGCCCTGAAAATCATCGGACTGGCTGCAAGGCCACAAATGGGCCCCGACCTCGGGTGTTTCACAGAGGAAGAGGACGTAACTTTCTGGTGCCTTTCCCCACAGTGGAAATTTTTGATTCTGCTGTGGGGGGACGTTTGTGTTGAACTCTATAATGTGTCCATTTTATTCCTTTTTTTTAACCTTTTTCTATGGTTTGTATGGAAACTTATTATTTAATTTATGTAAAGCACTTTGGTGTCAATGCGAGTTGACTTAAAACGTGCTATATAAATAAAACTTACTTATTTACTTACTTACAAAACAAAGGGATTGAAAAGTAGGGAATTGTGAAGCTAGAGGAAGGAATGTAGAAGGAAGGGGATGGGAGAAATAAGTGTGAGTCTAGGTGGGGCACAGGGGAGAGGGGAGGGAGGAGAGGAGGGTTATATTGGGGAAGAAGGGAGAGGGGGTAGGATGATGTAGTTACCTAAAATTGGAGAATTCAATGTTCATACCATTGGGTTGTCAGCAAGCCAAGTGCAATGTTGTTTCTGTAGTTTGCATGTGGCCCCACTCTGGCAATGGAGAGGGCCTTAGACAAAAAGGTCAGTGTGGGACTGGGAGGTAGTTAAAGTGTTTAGAAACCCAGAGATCCAGTGGAACTTGACTGACTGAGCATTAATGTGCAGTGATGTAGATGATGCCACATTGGGAACACCAGGTGCAGTAGATAAGGTTTGATGAGGAGCATATCAACCTCTGTGTGATCTGGAAGGAATGCAGCGATATACATATGTTGAATTTGCTCGCGAAAAGAAGGCTCTGTTTGAACGCTGGTGTGCTTCTCAGGGGGTAAAAGATTTTGCCCAGTTAAAGTCCTTGATGTTAATGGAGGATTTTAAAAACTGTCTTCCTGAAAGAGTGGCAATATATCTTAATGAGCAGAAATATTCGTTTGGTTCCACCGTTCAGTGAAAAAGATGTTGATAAATATTTCACTTTGTTTAAGCATGTGGCTATATCACTGAAATGGCCTAAGGGCGTGTGGACATTGCTGTTGCAATGCGTCCTTGTTGGTAAAGCGCGTGAGGTATATTCGTCATTGTCTGTAGACAATAGCCTTGACTATAAAATTGTAAAATCTGCCGTCCTCAGAGCGTATGAGTTGGTTCCCGAAGCGTACCGTCAAAAGTTCCGGCGTTTCAGAAAATTTGATAACCAAACATATGTTCTGCTCACATCAAACTCATGCTCTTTAGTAGAGAACCGGGAAATATCTAATTGTTTCTCCCGCAGCTGAATTTCAGCCCTTTTGGTTTGCTCCTCAAGCTCAAGCCTTCATTTCAAGATCATTCATGAGCTCATCCTTTTTTTAAGGCCATTCTCTGTGACTCAAGCTCCATCTCCTTCAGTTTAATGACGACCTCCATGTTCTGAACTGGCTGTATAGGAGATGTATGACTGTCAGGACTACTAGGCAACACCTCTGTCAACCAAAGCAGTCCTTAACAACGTCTTAATTGACTGTTTTTTTGCTTGTTTATTAATAGAAACGCCATAGTTATCTGCAAGCAATGCTAAAATTTCCTTAGTACAGCGATCAAACATCTCTAGGCTAGGAGCCTATGTCTCTCTCTTCCCCCTCAGACTGGTGGCAGCAGTCTGGTGTTGGTTTAGTTTGATTGCATAGTGTTCTTTATGTAACTCTTCATTCTGTATTAACGGTGCTCCGGGGGCTGGGACGGCAGTTCTGGTGTCGGTGGCCTGAGACTGGGGTTCGGCCGCGGGCCAGCGGCTGCGTCAGCAGGTCTGGTGAGCGGCAGCTTCGACTACCCCGGGCCGCGGTGTTTGAGCCGCGGGACAGGTTTTAACATCGCCCGGGGGGTATCGCCTCAGCGCAGAAGGAGAAGAGGAGGGAAGAGACTGCAGCCCTAAGACTTTTGCCTCCATCACAGTGAGGAGATGTTGGGTGGACTCACTGTGGTGGATGTTAATATGTGTTTATTGTTGTTTTTTTATTGTATTGTATTGTATGTATGACTGCTTCAATTTCGTTCAGACTTCGGTCTGGATGACAATAAAAGGCTATCTTATCTAACTTATTTTGCTTGGGAAGGATGGGACTGGCATTATTGTTTTCATGGTTTTGTTTCAGGTTTATTTTCACACTGAGGCAGGTTTAGAGTCTCTGGTCCGACGGCCCATTGAGTGGTCGGCCAGAGCACCCTTTATCTTTTGTTTGCTAGCCCATCCGACCCCTCTTTGTTTGTTTGATCCAGGTTTAGTTCTTTTTGTTAATGAAAAATAAATAATTTTTCCATTTGAACCTGGTTTTGTATTATGTTATTGGCCTTTGAGGTATTTGATTTTAGTGGCCGTAACATAATTACGGCCGTAATAATGACCATATGCAGGTATAGGGACAGGTCTTTTATATACCAGCATCACGATTCCTCATGATTTTTCCAAGAATGGGATCACACCTTCTGCTGAGTCCATCCTTTACAGTGAATTGGTGAAGCCATCTCTATAAAGGAGTTTTATCTGGGTGTGAACATTTAATTAATTGGTCTTTCTTTATAATATTCCAACATTGCTATTTTATACTAATGTTATTTAAATGTATTTTTCATCTTGGGCATCAGAACAAATTCATTTTCTTTTTTTTTTAATTTATTTTTTTTAAATTTATTTTTATTAGAAGTACAGTAAATTACAGTAATACACAGCACATATATCTTGTTACATTTGTTGTACTACTTCATTTTTCGAGCTTTAAAAAAGGTAGAAATAAAAGAAGTAAGGAAAGTGAGCAAGGTGCAGGAAAGTGTTGGGAAAAGAAAGCCCCTTAGAAAAGAAGTTAGAGAAGTAAAGAAAGGAAATAGACCCTAGAAAGGAAAGAAAAAAAAGGAGAAACAATCGCTCTATTATAACACAAAACGCCGCAAAAAAGGATATACCAACGTGTTTTTTTTACCCCCGTTACCAGATCCTGGTACCATTTATTTTTTAAATTACTATTGCACCTTATGCTTGTAATAGTTCCATAAATGCAGACCACGTCTTTTGGAAGTGGTCTGCTTTGCCTGCTAGGAGGAGTCTCATCTCTTCCTGGTGTAGTGTTTCGAACATGTTTGAAATCCACATTTTTATTGTTGGTATTGGAGCGTTTTTCCAGAATTTGAGTATAAGCTTTTTTCCCATTATTAGCCCGTAATTAAGTAAGTTCTTTTGAAACACGTTTAGTTCGGGGTTACCTTCCGATATTCCAAAAGTGATCCATTCTGCTTTTGGTACAAGTTTTATTTTAATTAATTTTGTGAGGATTTCAAATATTTTGTTCCAGAATTATTGGATTTTTATACAAAAAACAAAAGAGTGCGCTATGGTAGCTTCTTGAGACTGACATTTATCACAAATGGGTGAGACATTGGGGAAAAGTTTATTTATTTTGGTTTTTGAATAATATAGCCTATGTAATGTTTTGAATTGAATTAGAGTATGTCGTACGTTGATCGAGCATTTATGCACATATAGTAAGTGTTTATCCCAGCTCTCTTTTGAAATTTTTATAGCTAGTTCTTGTTCCCAGCCTCTTCTAATACCATCAGTTGTAGGTATTTCTATATTTAAAATAATGTTGTATAAGTATGATATTAGATTTGCTGATTCAGCCTTTGTCTTCATTGCTTCATCCAGTAAGTCTGGAGGCATGTTATGATAATCTTTTGTGTATTTTTTCAGATAGTCACGGATTTGAAAATATTTAAAATATTGATTATTTTTCAAATTATATTTCAGTTGTAATTGTTGAAATGATAATAATTTCCCCAATTCATACAAGTCTCCGTGCATTTTGATTCCCATTCTTTCCCATTGTGTAAATGATTTATCTATAATTGAAGGTTTAAACGACGGATTATTGACTATTGGCATTAAAAGAGATAGATTTCTTAATTTTAGATTCTGTTTTATTTGTTTCCAAGTTCTAATTATGCTATGTATCATTGGATTTTTATTGTAATTTTTGTTATTCAGATTCATTGGTGAGAGGACAGTCGCTCCTGTATTACACAGAGAGCAGTCCTCTCTCTCCATTACAATCCAGTCCACCTGCTGGGCAGAGTTGTCCAGCAGGTGAATCATATTTTTAATATTTACTGCCCAATTATAGTACATAAAGTTAGGGAGCGCTAGACCACCCAACTCTTTTGGTTTACTAAGGTGTGCTCTTTGTATTCTGTGGGATTTATAATCCCATATAAAATTTGTGATGTCTGAGTCCAATTTTTTGAAAAACATTTTTGGAAGATATATAGGTATTGATTGAAATAAATATAGGATTTGTATCATTTTTATAGCATTTATTCAACCTATTAAAGACATCGGGAGCGTTTTCCAGAATTTGATTAGATTATTTAGTTTCTTAACTAAGGGACTATAATTGGCATTAATAGCGTGATAGTTTATAGTAATTTCAATTCCCAAATATTTGAATTTTTCTGTGGCTATTTTAAAGGGGAATTTCAAGAGATGTGTGTCTTTCGGTTTTATCAACATAATTTCACTTTTGTTCCAGTTTGCTCTGTATCCTGAGAAAGATCCAACGTCCTCAATTAGATTTAATATGTTTGGTATACTGATTTGGGGTTTTTGTGATATACAGTAGTACATCATCTGCATATAAAGATATTATGTTATTTGAATATTTTGTATTATACTGTAAATATCC